>NC_064288.1:35421754-35729840 GCF_019186545.1 Solanum stenotomum
TCTTCTTCTTCCTCCTCTTCCTCTTCCTCTTCTTCTTCCTCCTCCTCCTCATCTTCCTCTTCCTCTTCTTCCTCCTCTTCCTCGTCCTCCTCTTCTGCTTCTTCTTCTTCTTCTTCATCTTCTTCTTCTTCTTCCTTCTTCTTCCTCCCCTTCTCCTTCTTCTTCTTCTTCCTCTTCTTCTTCCTCTTCTTCCTCTTCATCCTTTTCCTCTTCTTCTTCTTATTCCTCTTCTTCTTTTTCTTCTTCCTCCTCCTCTTCCTCCTCTTCCTCCTCCTCCTCCTTCTCCTCCTTTTCTTCCTCCTCTTCTTCCTCCTCTTCTCCTTCTTCTTCTTCTTCTCCTTCTTCTCCTCCTCCTCCTCCTCCTCCTCCTCCTCCTCCTCCTCCTTCTCCTTCTTCTTCTTCTTCTTCTTCTTTCTAGAGAGAGGATTTTTGAGAGGGAATTGGATTTCTCTAACAGGTATAGAAATAATGATTTAGGATGACTTCATTAAGGGTATAAATTCTTTATATAAGTGGTCTAAACTAAGGTAAAATGACACCACTTATTCCTTTATTAATTCTGGAAAGTTCCATAAAGCCCCCGTTTAACCGTTTAAAACAAGGTCACTGCCTCACCCACGAGACCACTCTCACGGACCGTGCGAGTTCCAACAGAGTGTGCTGGTCAATCACGGGTTGATTGGCTAGGGCTTGTTTTTGGGACCCTTACCCACGACCCCTCAGCCACGGGGTGTGGGTCCTTCTCAAGGGCCCTTGGTTGGTCCTTGAGGGGTTGTACCTTGATGTTCTAACCCGAAACCCTTCATTTTATGTACGGGGATTTATTCACGACTCTAACCCTCACGTCAAGCTCTAGTTTAGCCTACTAGTTTTTGTGGGTGTTACACCTAGTATATGTACATAAGAATCTATTCATAAACGACTCTAAAATCTACATGATTTCCTCAATAATTCAAAAATCCCAACTTAACTCAAGAACGAAAGCCAATATTCAAGAACACAATTCAAAATCATCAACTTTCAACTTTCTCGAACGAATTTTGCTGAAATAAATATGATTGGCCCATGGGTGAACAAACCCGATGCTATGAAAGTCTCACATACCTCTTTAGGAATCAACCCTTGGCGAATCGACTTCGATTCCGCCAGAAATCTCCAAGAACACCTTGACTTTTCTCTTCTTTTCTCCTATTTTCTCTTCTCTCAAATCCCTAGCGTAATTCTTAATTGCGTATACTGAAGTAACATAGTTTAGACCCCAAATAAATTCCTATAAATGGAATAAATTAATTGGGTAATGATTAGGGGTGTGCAAAAATCGATTTAACCAATAAACCGAACCGAAAAAAATACTATTGGTTTATTGATATTGGGTTATTGGGCTAACGGTTTTTAAACAGTTTTGCAAATTTTTTTATTGGGTTATTGGTTCGGTTTCCGATTTTATAATTTTTGTTAATGGTTAAACCGATAACCCAATAAGACTATACTAAATTTACTAGTCTTATTGTTAATGGTTAAACGATTGTTACTTTCACACTTTTTGTTAATGGTTAAACGATTGTTACTTTCACACTTTTTCCTTTGAATGTGTCTAGTGTCTAAACTTGCAAGAAAAATGATTGTTACTTTTATGATTATTACTTTCATGCCAAATGCTGGAAAAATCATATGGTTTATTTGAAAATTTTCTTATCGTGTATATAATATATATGAGTATTTTCTTATTGGTTAAACTGAAAACTGAACCGTTAAGTACCATAAAACGATTAACCAAAAACCAATAAGAAAAATGTTATTGGTTTGGTTATCAGTTTGAAGTATTTACAAACCGAAAACCGATAAACCGAACCAATAACACCTAAAACCGAACCGAACCGACCGATGCGCACCCCTAGTAATGATAAGACCAAAATACTACTCTAAAATCTGGTTAACTTTCCTTATCCAGACAACCCGACTTCAAACTGGCATATCTCCTTCATACTAACTCAAACATTAGCAAACTTAGTGTCCTTGGAAAGATAATTCAAAGACCTTTCATTTGATATCTTGTAGCCCACCTAAATTATCACGTACCAGGAGTTATGGTCATTTGAAATTGACCCAAAACTCACACATAACATAACTTTACTGAATTTCAGATTTTCATTCTTTCCAGAAATGGTTCTTTCTAATTCGAGCTCTTTCAAATAGCGAGGTGTTACAATATCTCCCCCTTGGGAACATTCATCCTCGAATGAGATTATTCTAAGTAGACTAAGGGTGTAACATTTAACATTCAGCTAAAACACCTAACAAGCAAATCTAACACATTAAGTATATGAATTAAAAAGTACTAAGAAGAGAATTAGTACCTTGATCTAGAATGTCTCCGGACTTAAAGAGATGTGGATATTTGTTTTTCATATCCTCGTCAGCTTCCTATGTAGATTACTCAACAAATTCATTCCTCCACTGAACTTTGACTGATGCTACTTCCTTGGTCCTCAACTTGCGAACTTGGCGATCTAAAATCTGAACAAGAATCTCCTCATAAGACAAGCTATCATTAATAGCAATATCTTCCATTGGGATAATCAATGAAGGATCTCCCATACACTTTTTCAATATCAAAACATGAAATACCGGATGAACCGCTGCTAACTATTTCGGTACCTCCAACTCATAAGCTACGTTACCGATTCTCTTAGATATTCTATAGGGACCAATATATCGTGGACTCAACTTTCCCTTCTTACCAAATCTCATAACACCCTTCATGGGTGAAATCTTCAAGTAGACCCAATCATCTAATTCAAACTCTAAGTCTCTTCTCCTAACATCGATGTAGGATTTCTGACGACTCTGCGTTGTTTTCAACCTCTCTTGAATAATCTTAACTTTCTCCATAGCTTGATGAACTAAGTATGGTCCTATCTACCCACCTTCACCAACCTCAATCCATCAAATAGGAGATCTGCATCTTCTCACATAAAGAGCATCATACGGAGTCATTTGGATGCTAGAATGATAACTATTGTTGTAAGCAAACTCAATGAGAGGTAGGTGTTCATCCCAATTTCCTTTGAAATCAATCACACAAGCCCTCAACATATCTTCTAAAGACTGAATAGTCCGCTGCTTGACCATCAGTCTGCGGATGAAAAGAAGTACTCAAATTCACCTTTGAACCCAAACCTTTCTGGAAGGACTTCCAAAATTGTGCACCTCTATCTGAAATAATCGACACTGGGACTCCATGAAGTCTAACTACCTATTTAATATATAACTTAGCATAATTTTCTACTGAATGGGTAGTCTTTACCGGCAAAAAGTGGGATGATTTAATCATTCGATCTACAATCACCCAAATGAAATCATGCTGCCTGCGAGACCACGGCAAGCCAGTAATAAAATCCATATTGATCATCTCCCACTTCCATTCCGAAATCTCTATATTCTAATCCATACCACCGCGCCTCTGGTGCTCTACCTTCACTTGTTGATAATTTAGACACTTAGCAACAAACTCTGCAATGCCCTTCTGCATACTACTCCACCAATAAACCTCACTCAAATCGTGATACATCTTTGTGGAACCTGGATGAATAGAATATCTGGAGCTATGAGCTTCCTCCATGATCCTCTCTTGAAGTTCATCCACCCTTGGCATACACAATCTACCTTGATATCTCAATACACCATCTTCCCCTTGTTCAAAAGCCATCACTTTTTGCTTATGAACATTTGCCTTCAATTCAAGCAAAATAGGATTGTGGCCTTGCTTTTCTATAACTTCAGCACTAATGATTATTCATCCCCATTCATCACCACTTGTCCTTCTTCACTGGAATCCATAAAACGAACTCCTAATCGTGCAAGTCTATGCACATCTTTTGCTAACTGTTTCTTGTCTTCCTCAAAATGGGCAGTACTACCTATAGACAATTTACTAAAGGCATCAACATCAACATTAGCCTTACCTGGGTGATAGAGAATACTCACGTCATAATCCTTGAGTAACTCTGACCACCTTCTCTACCTAAGATTAAGCTCTTTCTGACTAAACACATACTGAAGACTATTCTGGTCGGTGAACACATCTACATGAACACCATAAAGATAATGCCTCCATATTTTCAAAGCAAATACTACGGAAGTCAATTCTAGATCATGGTTTGGGTAATTCTTCTTGTGAACCTTAAGATGTCTAGAGGCATAAGCTATAACCTTGCCATTTTGCATTAACACACAACCCAAACTGACTCTGGGCGCATCACAATAAACCACAAAGCCTTGTGTATGCTCTGGTAAGGTCAATATTGGAGTAGTAGTCAACATCTTTTTCAATTCCTGAAAGCTTTTCTCACAAGCTTCAGACCACTGAAACTTAACCATTTTCTGAGTCAACTTAGTCAAAGGAGATGAAATAGATGATAACCACTCAACGAACCTTCTCTAATAGCAAACCAATCTCGAGAAACTCCTAATATCAGATGGAGACGTGGGTCTAGGCTAATTCTGCACTGCTTCTATCTTTTGAGTATCAATTAGAATCCCATCTCCGAAAACAATATGGCCTAAGAATGCCACAGACTCATGCCAAAACTCACTTAGAAAACTTAGCATATCACTCCTTATCTCTGAGAGTTTGGAGAACTATTTTGAGATGACTAGTATGATCTTCCTCACTTCTCGAATAGATAAGGATGTCATCAATGAATAAGATAACAAACAAGTCTAAATAAGGCTTGAATACTCTGTTTATAAGGTCCATGAATACTGCAGGATAATTAGTCAAACTAAATAATATAACTAAGAACTCATAATGACCATAACGGGTCCTGAAAGCTGTCTTAGGGATATAACTTTCTCTTACTCTCAACTTATGATAGCCAGATTTGTGGTCAATTTTTGAAAAACAAGTGGCACCCTGAAGTTGATCGAAGAGATCATCAATTCTCTTAAGAGGGTACTTATTCTTGATAGTAACGTTGTTAAATTGACGGTAATCTATACAAAATCTAAGGGAAACATCATTCTTCCTCATAAATAAGACCAGAGCGCCCAAAGGTGAGACACTTGGTCGAATAAAACCATTCTCAAGGAGATCTTTCAACTGCTCTTTTAACTCTTTTAACTCTGCTGGAGCCATTCTATATGGAGGAATAGGTATTGGATGAGTCTCGGGAATAATATCTATATCGAAGTATATTTCTCTCTCAGGAGGGACTCCGGGAAGATCATCTGGAAAGACCTCTGGAAACTTACTCACAACTGGAACTAACTGAATAAGAGGTATCTCAACACTAGAATCATTAACTCGGACTAAGTGATAGAGACAACCCTTGGAAACTAACTTTCTCACCTTAAGGTATGAAATAAAATGACCCTTAGGCACTGTTGAACTACTCCTCCACTCAATAACTGGCTCATTAGGAAACTGGAACTTAACAACTCGAGTTCTACAATCGATTGAGGCATACCAGGCATAAAGTCAGTCCATACCTAAAATGACATAAAAATTACCATATCTAAATCAAGTAAGTTAGCCATGGTGCTTTTGTGATTGACGGAAATGGCACAATCGCAATAGACTCTCTCAACTAAAATAGACTCACCAACAGGTGTAGAAACATTGAAGGGCTCAAGAAGTTGCTCAGGAAAAATATCAAAATTCATGGCAATATAAGGAGTCACAAAAGATAGACTCGCTCTTAGATCTAACAAAGTATAAACATCAAAAGTAAAGACTTTGATCATACCAGTGACAACATCTGGCAAATTCTCTTGCTCTTGGCGACTAGTGATAGCATATTGGCAATTTTCTCCTCCGCCAGTCCCTAAAGTAACTCCTCTAGATGCCGCCTTGTCTGGTGGAGCAACTAAAAAATATTAGGCTCTATTGCCCTTATTCCCATTACCTTGCATGTATTTAGGTCACTGTTTCATGAAGTGACCCTCTTGACCACACTTGAAACAACCAGTAGAGCCATCACAACAAGCACCTGGGTGGTTCTTGCCACACTTAGCACATGTAGGAGCCCAATTACCTTCTTGTGCCACACTACCCTGAGACTGATCAGGTATAGCTCTGAAATTCTACGAATTCTGACTATTGTACTCATCTTTGTTCCTTGGTGCAGGTGAACTAGCAGATAATAAAGCAAGTCCCTTCTGCTTTTGTTGAAAAGAAGACCGGTTAACATTACTCATTTGCCGACCAGACTCATTTTATGTCTTAGCTTTCTTATTTCTAATTTCTTCTCTTCCTCAACCAATTGCACATCAACCATAAGTCTCGCTACGTCCATGTCCCTTATTAGCATAGCGGCCTTGCCATCCTTACTTAACAAACGAGACAACCCAACAAGAAACAAACTCATCCTGCTCCTCATATCAACAACCATCTCTAGAGAAAATCAGGAATGAACATTCATAGGTTCCTGCTTAAGGGTAAGAAATTCTCGTACTTTGGCTTTTCTCAGTTCACGGGAAAAGAAAAGCCCCAAGAAGGCCTCTTCAAACATAGCCTAACTCATAACTGGTGCACCCTCAGCTCTACCGTTCTTCCACTAGTCAAACCAAGTGCTAGCAACACTCTTCAGTTGATAGGTAGCTAGTTCCATTCATTCAGCATCGGTAACATGCATAACCTCAAACATTTTCTGCATTTCCTCTACAAAGTTTTCTAGATCCTCAGTGACACTTAAATTAGTGAAGCTTGAAGGATTCATCCTTAAAAACTCACGGCTCCTTGAAGTATCAGCCCCCTCCCATCGAGCCCCTCTTTGTTCCCCAACTTGGTTGGTCACAACATGACTTAGCATTCGATAGCTTCCCAAAATTCAGCATTAGTGACCTCTCCTTGGGGTTGCACTTCTGGTGCATTAGGTACCCCTTGTTCCTCAACTTTCCTTCTAGCATGACGACCTCAGAAAGCTCTTCGTGGAGGCATGATCTGAAAGATACGCGCAAGTACGAGTTAGAAAGAAACTTTATAGAGATTAACTCTATCACACAAATTGAATATGAAAGAAGTGAGATAGTTCCTAAATGTTACAGCCTCTTAATTATAGATGTGGTGCGCTTCACACCGATAACTAGGACTCTACAGACACGACTTCACAGATTCCCTTGGACTCTTCAACTTTGTGCTCTGATACTAAGTTTGTCACGCCCCGAGCCTATACCTTGGGCAGGATTGGCACTCAAGAACCATTGTTGGTCTCTAGCGAACCCTTGGTCTAGCTTACTACTCAGCAGAAGGCTTTACTCAACAAAGTTAAATCCATGTAATAAACTAGAATGTTGTAAAGGCACATTCTACTGGCCATTAAGGAAAACTCAAGTCTCAACATAACAGAATGAAAATGTAAAGACAAATGAACTAACTAGTTGCCTATGAAGCCTCTAAAATATGAGGGATGTCGGGAGAAGACCAACAATCATCCTAACAACTGAAAACACTAAAGCAATGTAAATAAAGATCCTCCGAAAAGCAAGGAGGCTCACCAAACGACTTTGAATGCTCAACTAGATCAACGAAGCGTTGGATGCTGATCCTGACTACCTGTATCTGCATCATAAAATGATGCAGAACAAATGTCATCAATACATTGAATGTACGAGCATGCGAGGGGAAAACTAAGCATGACATTAGCTTGAAATGACTTCTGAAATAAACACTTACCTCATATTTACTCAACTCATGGATACTCAACTTAATGCAGAAACAAACAACAGAAAAGATACAGTTTATACAAAGAATTTAAATAGTAAGTAGCAACTCAATGTATTGGAGAAATACAATAACAACTCAATTTATATATATAATAAAGTAATATAATTATGTGGAGTTTCTCTAACCGACAACCATCACTATGAGCTATGTGATGATACAACGTCTCGCCCACACTGCCAGAACTGTCCTATAACTTGCCGGGATACAGAACGCCTAAATTAAGTTGATCTAATAGTCTATGCTAAAATACATTAAGCAATCATATAAAAGGTATGACCCTTTCTACCCATATTGACTACATGGTTTATGGAGACTTGAGTTATTATGAACTCGTCCCCATATCTGTGCTCAATACTACTCCCAAAATACTCAGATCATATGTTTAAAAACATAACTCCTTTTCTGTGGTTTTGAGGTTATTAATCAAAAAATTATCTCTTAAAAGAGATGGAACTCAAAATTACTCATGCAAACTCATTTAGAAATCGGTGTTTCCTCTTATCTTAATTGTGAAAACATTTACTCATTGGGAATACATAGTCCGCATATAACATTTTAAAGAAAATGAACTTGGCTCTACTCTTTCTCAATCTCAATCCTTAAGTTTTAAAACAAGCTTAAGAGATTTGGAAAAGACTTCTTAAAATGACTCGAAGAACCCTCAAGACATGACTCTCAACCCTACGTTGAATTTGATTTATGAGTTCAAGGTTGTGATTTGTGAGAAGAAAGTCTCATGATGTTTAGGAGTGTTTTTAGATAGTTAAACATGAGAAACGATCAAAAAATCATTGTCTGGAAGCAAGTCCGCGACCCGGAGATCCATTTTAATATTTGGTCGCAAAATAAATTTTGAGGCAGAAGGGTCCGCGACACAGAGAGAAAAATTTCAATCTTGAGAAATAGGTCTGCGACGTGGACTTGGTACCCAGATTTGCTTGACTTTTTCCTTCTTCGTTTTCTAACACCAATTCGCCTAAATTCGATTATTCTTGTCAATTCCTCTTTAGATTCAGATACCACTATATGTACACAAGAATCTATTCATAAACGACTCTAGAATCTACACGATTTCCTCAAGAACTCAACAATCCCACCTTAACTCAAGTACGAAAGCCAATATTGAAGAACATAATTCAAAATCATCAACTTTCAATTTTCTAGAACGAATTTCGCTGAAATAAACATGATTGTTGCGTGGTTGAATGAACCCAATGCTATGAAAGTCTCACATACCTCTTCAGGGATCAACCATTCGTGAAACTACTTCGATTGAGCAAGAAATCTCCAAGAACGCCTTGACTTTTCTCCTCTTTTCTCTTCTCTCAAAGCCCTAGCATAATTCTTAATTGCGTAAACTGAACTAACTAAGTTTAGACCCCAAATAAATTCATAAAAATGGAATAAATTAATTGGGTGACCAACCTATGTTGTCACCACTTGAGTCAACATCTGAATTGCATTCCTAAATTCAGCATTGCTGACATAGCACTGAGGTGGTGGCACTCCTGGTGCGTTGGGAGCTTCTTGACCTTGAGGAGCAGGATGTCATCGAATAGGTCTCTGTGGAAAAAAATTAGTTATGATGAATTACTTTATTTTTATTAAAGAGATGTAGATAATGTTAATATAAATTTGAGTTGTCAATTATTGTGACTTGTACTATATTTTTGACTATATTAATTTTATTTCAACATAAATTGAAGAGTTCATGCCCACATTTATTATCAAATTTAAATTGTTTAACCCTCGAAATTCAAATAATACCATATAAATTGTGACGGATTAGTAATCACATAGAAAATCTTATAATATTTAGATTTTATAAGTTTTTGGAAAGTCAAAATTCATTATTTGTTTCTTTCAAAAAGTGCTTATTTTTAGAAAAGCAAGGTGTTTGACACAGACAAAATAAGGGTTTCTAGTAAATAATATTAGTTGCTTTTTGGAAGCTATAAAGCAAGTAATTCCCCCTCTCCCCTCCCTCAAAGCACTTTTTTAAAAGCTACACTTAGAGATTTTTTAGTTTGAGTTATAAGGTATAATAGTTTTGGAATTAAAAAACTTTTTGGATTAAAATGCTGAATTATTTTATCTCCACTATTTATACCAAAGTGAGAGGATAAGTTATTTCATATATGAGATATAATTAGAAAAATATCAAGAGATCCCTAATATGTGAATAATAATGATTAATAAAAGGAGACTTGCACAAATCCTTAGTTATCCTATTTATAAAGTAATGAAATAATTACAGTATTTTATTTGAGTAGTCATCCGATTCGCCCTATCCGTCATATTATTCCTTTCGTTTTTTTAGTATTCTTAAAATTAAGATAAATATAATGATAAAAAAAATAAGATAGAAAAAAAAAATTTACATTGAATATCGATTTTATATATTAAAAATGATATTTTCATCTTTATTTAATATTTTAAATAGTTGTTTGAGATAAAGTCTGGTCCGATCCGATTCCATTTGAGCTGGAGAAGAAATGTTGATGAAATAATCAAATTTAAATTTTAATATCTTGAATTAAATGTAGGAAACAACTTTATTATTGCGATGCATGATGCTTATCGTGACCAACGACACTAACCTACGATATGAGTGTCTACGATCGTCGATAACATAGTAACCCAACCGAGGGTTGGGGTCGTGTCCCAAGGGAGCGGTTTTGAGAATTGATAGAAAAAAAGAATTTACATTCTAACTAGTCGTAGCTAAAGATATTAACGAAAAAAAACATAATAAATAAAAAGGGTGACACGAAAGTGTCAAACATCAAATGGGGGTTTTCTAACAAGTGATAAAGCAGCAAAATAAACACGAAAATCAAGTATGGGGAAAGGTTCTTGGGATGTGACCGCAATACAAGTTGAGATAAATTGTTGGGTACATGCTTTTGATAGGAAATTTGCAAAAGAATAGTGACTAGGCTAAGCTTTAAATGGAAATAAGTTCCCTCTCGGGAAACTTACCCTGTTTCAAATGCGTTCCTCTCAGACACCTATTTGCCGCATGAAGACCCGCCTACGCCTTACCCCACTCACTCTCTCGAACTGAGTGTTAGGATATGGGACTAGGGCTCACCCTCTCGGGCGGAACCTCATGTGGACCCACTCCTTAGGCCATCAGTCTAGTGGTTTTGGTTTCGCGACCTCCCTTTCGGGCATGCCGAAAACACATGGGTGGCTTTGTATTTGCAACTACAAACCCTTTATATTAAACCACAACCACTAGGTGAAATTACCATTAAAATACATCTAACCTATCAGCAAGCAAGACCCAACAAGAATATCAACCCATATTTGCCAAATCACACCACAAGAATGGGGGTTCTTAGCCACACATCAAGAAATAAGAAATTATACCTAACATGATAATGAAATCAACTGGGTATAAGAAATTAAACCTTAAATTATGCAAAGGAAAATGAATAGAGAAGACCCACTTCCAACTTGGGGAAGAAGAACTCATTTCTTCAAGCCTCCACGAAACCCTCTCCAAACTTGAGAGAAAAATATCAACTAAAGTATGTTCTAAAGTGAAAATAATAATAATAATTGTTCCACACTCAATATGTCTTAAAACTACAATTCTAAATAGTATTTATAGTTTTCACAGATTGTGTTGCGGAGGATTGTTCAGCGACATTAGTCGAGATCGCCGATGAACTCGGCGATCCACCCTTTGGTCAGCTCATCGCCTTCAGTGTCTTGCCTTTAGCATCCTCGCATTCTGGATCATTGGGCGGTACAATACTGTTTCGCGGAACTGATTGGCGACTCGCCGACTGCTTCTTTCCTCGCCTTTTGATCCACTTCCTTCAAGGCTTCACGTACTGGAACGAAGGGCGGTTCATGTCGTTTCGGAGACTCGCCAAGTTAAACTCGGCGATCCGTAAGATTACATTTCTTGTTCTATTCAACCCTATTTTCTCCGTTTTGTGCCTAAGTGTCCATGCTTCCACTAAAACTTTAACTACCAGAAACTTCAGCATTTTAATCAGGAATTGAGATAAAGCAAGCATTCAAGGACACTATTTCCATTAAAATAAAGCCCTAAATGAGTCCAATTTGTGGACTCATCAACACCCCCAACTTAAACTTTTGCTTGTCCTCAAGCAAACTCATGTTCAGCCATTCAAAAAGGGTGCCTCAAACAGTGCTACACAAGACTAAATCATGAATGCACACAAAAAGACTCAATTTACTTATGTAAGGATCAATTGTGTACTCAAAGGTTCAAATTGTGATACACCATCACCAAAGATTCTCTTGCTCGCAATACTTGCTACTTGTGCAAGTTCAAGCTCAACAAAAATATCTAAATGCCCTCGCACAAAGAATGATTCCATATTCACACACATATATAAGTCAATTTAAGATCAGGAATCAGATACAACGCTCACACTAAAAAAGATGAGCACATTGCATGTTTTCACCCATAGGTTTACCCTTATTTTCCAATTGACTTTCGATCCATCTTAGTCAAGATCAAAAAGGTCTTTCTAAGGCTTGTAATGGGGCTGAGTGCAAAGGTATGGTCATTTAGGCTTAGTGACTTTTTCCTCGTGAGATGTGGTATTCTCAAAGCATTCCCTTCTTTTCCTTTATCACTTCTTTTTCTAGCGTTTCTAAGTCATCATTTTATTCACTCCCCATTAATTGCTTGGAACCCCAATATCCTTTGTACTTTATTCCACAAATTTCTTTTTCATTCTTTATTTATTTATTTTTTTATGGAGGGCTCCATTGTTCTGCAACATGGGTAAAAGGGGACTTCTTATAGCGCTTCTTGACTTCTCCTTTTCCTTTTCACCACACCCCAACTAAGGCTTTTTGTCCTAAGTTGGCTATTCACTAAACCGCCGCAAATCAAAAGGATTATAGGTAGTGGATCAAGTAAGGTCTAGGGTTTATCAAGGTTCTTCCAAATAAAGGTAAGGCCCAAAGGGTGTTCAAGAGAGTTTCACACGCTCAAAGGTAGGTCACAAAAAGAGGTATATGTCAAATTGGCTCACACTCTTTAAAATTGCCAAAGATCATCTCAAGAGTACACCTTTCTAAATCAATCAGAATAATCGGGCAAATTCTAGGTTTATTCATGCATGGTTCAAAGTAAGCTAATCACATAAGGCATCGATATTTCCGTCAAACAAGACTAGACACGTTCGTTAGCGTGCAACGGTCCTCACAAAAAAATCAATTCGATAAATGGCAAGTCACAACGAGATGAAAAGTGTGCACATATTGTCTATGTAACTTTATTTGGCCTCGTCGTAGCCGTGTATTTATGTGTGTTCAATTGGGAGCACTATTCAAGTCATCGTTATTGATCGAAATCGAGACTTAAATTTTTGCAAAAGAACTTCAACATTCAACACAAGAGGTGGCGAAATTTTTTCGAAAGGGTCAAAATTATTTTGCAAGTAAAACAACAGGAGCCATAAGCTCAAGCATCCACAAAAATCAGTAATTTAAAATAATTAAAAATAGACAACCCAAATGTATACAAAAACACAAGCATTCATAGCAAGCAAATAAAGGTGAGCATCACCCCACCACAATCAAAAATATTTGTCCTCAAATATATAACAATAATCCATAGGTCAAATTAAAGAAAGACAGAGATAGGGCTAGAGAATAATCTTGGTTAGCTGTTTTGAGTTGGAGTCCTTCAATAGATGTCGCATAAAGTCGAAGGTATGCTGGGGGCGTTTGGTGCATTGCCGAGTGATTCATCAAGCTCTGTATAACTTTCCTTAGCATTCCAATGTGTCCATCTTCAACCCACGCTCTCGAGTGATTAATCAACTACTTTTTTATGTTTTAGCCTACAACTTATCCTGTTTGTTCCTAATTGGTGACAACGCTTTAGCTTTTGGGATATTCGGCGCTTCGCCAAACAAATTTTTACTTCGCCAAGTTTTACAGAACTTCTCAACAGTTATGGATGTTCGAACGGCGGCAACCATCGAGGTCACCGATCAGGTGGGCGAATCACCAAAACCTTCCTGAGCTCGCTGAGTTTTACTGACTCTAGGCTCAGATGATGCCTTCAGTCAAATGGCGAAATATCATTGATCGCCGATGTCTTCAGCGACTCGCCAACTAGGTATGGTTCTCGCCATTCTGCACCTCTTTGACACCTACCATACTTCAATCTGTAAAACTAAGACACTATTATTTTACTAGTATGCAAATATAATATGGGGTTTTGGGTTGCCTCCCAAACAACGCCTTAATTGACGTCGTGGCACGACGCAAGTTAAGACTTTAAGCTTCATAGTTGGAGCCACCCACATTATGCTTAGGTAGCCCCTAGTTTTCCTGTGCGTGAACATGACGTAATGCCTGCTTCATAAGCTTATCTAGTTGCTGGACAGCTTTGGAGTGAGACCAAATTATGCGCTTTATGTCTTCAGTGTCTTCTTTCAGTTAGTCCAGCACTGTATCTTGCTCACTCAACTTGAGTAGAATGCTGAAGAGCATTTCCTCATTGTGTTCCACCTCCTTGTTCTTATAACTCTTTCTTTCACCAAGAGGGGCATATTTATCCTTTTTCTTGCACTTAGATTCGATTTTCATCACACTCTTGACCAATCCATCCACATTTGTCTTCAGCGTGGCCAGCATGACATCTTTCTCAATCTCTCGCTCAGCTTCAGCCATGTAGTCTAGCAACTCAGCCACCATCATGTAGGGAATATGTGCAATCCCTTCGAGAATTAGTTGATCCAGTAACTGTTTGTTTCCGGGATAGAGTCTTCTGTAGAAACAGTCCAGAAGAACCATGTCAGGGATGCCATGATTTGGGCCTTGACCTATTAGCCCTTTGAATCTTGTCCACGATTTATGTATTTGTTCTCCCTCCAACTGTTTGAAGGTCAATATGCACTCTCGGATCCTTATTACCTCTAGTGGAGGAAAATCCATTGATTTGTGGGTGCTTATTCAACCTAGTTACACCTTACTTCAAAGCACAATTTAACAGAGCAAGACCAATAGTAAAATTAGTAAAACTATGGCTAAAACAGAACGAAAACTTTACTCAACTAAAAATTCTCAAATAACATCACTCCCCGGCAGCGGTGCCATTCTGATGCCTATAATGACCAACGACACTAACCTATAGTATGAGTGTCTACGATCGTAGATAATATAGTAACCCAACCGAGGGTTGGGGTCGTGTCCCAAGGGAACGATTTTGAGAATTTATAGAAAAATAGAATATACATTCAAACTAGTCGTAGCTAAAGATATTAACGAACAAAAACATAGTACATAAATTGGGTGACACGAAAGTGTCAAATACCAAATGGGGGTTTTGTAACAAGTGATAAAGCAGCAAAATAAACACGAAAATCAAGTATGGGGAAAGGTTCTTGGGATGTGACCGCAATACAGGTTGAGATAAATTGTTGGGTACATGCTTTCGATAGGAAATTTGCAAAACAATAGTGACTAGGCTAAGCTTTAAATGGAAATAAGTTGTCTCTCGGGCAACTTACCCCATTTCAAATGTGTTTCTCTCGGACACCCATTTGCCAAATGAAAACCAGCCTACGCCTTACCCCCACTCACTCTCTCGAGCTGAGTGTTAGGATATGGGACTAGGGCTCACCCTCTCGGGCTGAACCTCATGTCGACCCACTCCTTAGGCCATCAATCTAGTGGTTTTGCTTTCGCGACCTCCCTATCGGGCAAGCGTAAAACACATGGGTGGCTTTGTATTTGCAACTAAATACCCTTTAGGTTAAACCATAACCACTAGGTGAAATCACCATTAAAATACAACTAACCTATCAGCAAGCATCACCCAATAAGAATATCAACCCATATTTGCTAAATCACACCCCAAGAATGGGGATTTTTAGCCACACATCAAGAAATAAGAAATTATATCTAACATGATAATGAAATCAACTGGGTATAATAATTAAACCTTAAATTAACGAAAGGAAAATGAATTGAGAAAACCCACTTCCAACTTGGGGAAGAAGAACTCCTTTCTTCAAGTCTCCACAAAAACCTCTCCAACCTTGAGAGAAAAATATCATTTAAAGTATGTTCTAAAGTGAAAATAATAATAATAATTGTTCCACACTCAATATATCTTAAGACTACAATTCTAAATAGTATTTATAGTTTCCACAGATTGTGCTGCGGAGGATTGTTCAACAATATTAGTCGAGATCACCGATGAACTCGGCGAGTCGCCCTTTGGTTAGGTCATCACCTTCGGTGTCTTGCCTTTAGCATCCTCGCATTCTGGATCATTGGGCGGTACAGTACTGCTTCGCGGAACTGATCGATGACTCACCGACTGCTCCTTTCCTCGCCTTTTCATCCACTTCCTTCAAGGCTTCATGTACTGGAACGAAGGGCAGTTCATTTCGTTTCGATGACTCACCAAGTTAAACTTGACGATCCGCATGATTCCATATCTTGTTCTTTTCAGCCCTATTTGCTCCGTTTTGCGCCTAAGTGTCCATGCTTCCACTAAAACTTCAAATACCTGAAACTTCAGCATTTTAATAAGGTATTGAGATAAAGCAAGCATTCAAGGACACTATTTCCATTAAAATAAAGCCTTAAATGAGTCTAATTTGTGGACTCAATAATGCATAGCTAGTATCTGACATAAAAATTCAAGTTTGCTCACTCAAATAAAATTCAATACGAGGATTAGATAAATTATAGGCAAGGCTAGCAAATTCTTTGTATTCCTACTAATTTTTCCAACTATTTTGTATGAGAGAAATTATTTGCAAATCCAAAGTTCTTACATTAATACCTTTTATCTCTAGAACTAACACTAGAAATAACCATAGTAAAAGAAAGACCATAAAGATGATTTGTTTCGAGATTAAGCAATTACACGTACCACATATTTGAATTACTTATTTGCATCATGTAGTGATATTCTCCTCCTTCAATTAAGCCATGTTACTTAGAAAATTTGATAATCATTCTATGGGTTAATCGAAATCATTCATTATTCTCTAACTTGGACTCCACATTAGACATCCGATAATGCTCAAATTTACAATCAATTAGCTGTTGTTTTGACATTGGAATAACTTTTCCTACTCTTTTAATCGCATTAATTGTCGTGATTGTTCTGATTGAAGTTGTAACGACTTGATTCCGTCATTAGAGAAAAGCCAATGAAGAATGAATTGGGGTCAGAAAATTTTTTCGTAGTAACTTGGAATTTTCCAACCTAGTCCAGATTTGGATGAAATTGGACTCATTAAGGAATAGGGAAATCTGGTAACAATCAGGTGACTTATTTATGATTTTGATTACATGAGTAGTTAGATAAGTCATTAAGGAATCCGTACGACTTTATGGAATTGAATTAGGGTGAGTAGAACTCCCGAAATCGATCTTAGCGTGAACGGTATTTTCTGAACATCGTTGGTTAAAGGTGTATTGTAAAATGGGGGTCTTGAAATTATTAAAATAGCTTTCTGTTTCATGCAAGCCGCTTTGGTAGTGGTTTTGGTCGTTCTAGTGGTGTCGCTGTAGCGGGGTGAGGGCCGCTGTGGCGGGCCAGACGCGGCTTAAAGTCGTAAATAAACCCCTTAACGACCTTATTTGGCACTTTTTAATTTTTAGAACTAAGGAACGAACCCCAGATGCCGGGTAAGCTTGATGCTAAAGGTAAGTTTTTCACTCCCCGAATCTATTTTTTGATCCGTTTAACGTAATAGAATGGGTGAATATTGATGGGGGAGGGTTTTATTATAGATTAAATGGTTGAAACAACCCTAATTTGGATAATTGGGATCATGGGTTTCATCTAGGGTTCATAGAATTGTTAGTAATTTGGTTAATTAGTGATTGTTTATTGATTCCCGTGTTATTATGACTGTTTGTAGACCAAGAACAAGCCGAACGAATCCAGAAAGGGAAGGATCCAATTTCTTAGTGTTTCAAGCTTGTTTCGAGGTAGGTGATGGTTGAGATTCTATGATTGTGTGATGTATGTTTGTTCTTGCTTCATTATGATACATGTATGTATATGAATGTTGATCATATTTGTTGTAAATGAGATAGATGAATGATGGTTACCATTAAATCATGACTTAAATGTATGATCTTGAGGATATACTTGTGATTGTGAATGTGGCGTATTGAATGGATCGATTGCCACGTTCCGGCATAACTAACTTGGATCGGTTGCCACATTCCGGCAAAATTATGGGATCGGTTGCCATGTTCCGGCATAATCATTGGATCGGGTACCATGTTCTGGTATTCTAACTGTTTGGTGTGGGTTCCATGAGAGGACTATTGAATTGGGTTCTGTGAGAGGAACATTGAATTGTGTTGTGAATCTACTTGTGATGAGTTCATTCATATCTAATGACGATTGATATTGGAAGACGGTATGTTGTGCTAAATTGATATAACTGTGATATGTAAGAATCATGAAGTTGTTCATTGTTCGTATATGTTGATGATATTGTATATGTTCAATATGTCATGTGATTATATTGTTGTATTGACTAATGTATGTTACACTTATTGTGATAGCCGCGTGATCCTACGAGTACACTATGGTTGTGTACTGATACTGCACTTGCTCTTTCTTTGTTGAGTACAGGGCATCTTCAGGTGGCTATTTATAGACCTCAGCTAAGTGACTATTGATCGTGACCGGATTTAAGGGTGAGCCATTCCTTTCGGGCTGCCATGGATCTTTCTTGATTAAGTCTACTATGTTCGAACTCAGACTATTAGTTTAAGGTGTTTGTTTAGTTTCGGGCTTGTATCCCTTGTTCTTAGACTTGTCGTTGGTAGAGTTTTGGTACATTGACTTTCAGGTTCTAGGGGTTGAATTTCCGCATTAGTTTGGTTAGTTAATTGTTAAAATCTTGGAGTTTATGGGGACTCCATTTTTATAGTAATGTAAACCTGCTTTCATATCTTTAAATGCCTTAGTTTTCATAAAAAAATGTTTGTTTGGGTTGTAGTAATGGTTCTCCCACCGGAGGGTTAGTGTGGGTGTTAATCACGATGGTCTGGGTCGTGACAGAAGTGAATGTCCAACTACAACTTTTGATTAAGTAATCCAATATAAGATTCATTTTTTTTTGTTTTTCATAAGATTAAAAATACAATTAATAGTAATAATAATAAAAATAATAATTTAATAATAGTGGTCAATAAAATTGTGACTTACAATAATTTACTTAATCTTGAGTGTGATAGAGTACGTTTCTTCCCACTCTAATAATGATAATACATGAATAATAGTATTAATAAAAGGCTGACTTACTAGGGTCTTCTTTATTATCTTATATATAAAATGATAAAATAATTACCCTATTATATTGATTAGTTATCGATTCGCCTAAAAAGGCATATTTTTTTGTTTTCTGTTAGTATTCTTGAAACTAAAATAAGTATCATCAAAAAGATTAGGTAGAAAATAAAATTTTACCTTGAATATCAATTATAATATATTAAAAGTATATTTTCATCTTTATTTAATATTTTAAATAGTTGTTTGTGATAAAGCCTGATCTGATCCCATTTGAGCGGCAGAAGAATTGATTATGTAACAATCAAATTTAAATTTTAAATCTTGAATTAAATGCAAGAAACAACTTATTTCTTGGGATGGATAACTAGTATTTGACCGAAAAATTCAAGTTTACTCTCTCAAATATATATATGAATAAAATACAATACAAAGATATGATGAATTATCGACAAGACTACTTTATTAGTTAATAATTTAATTATGAAATGAGTCGCCACTTAACTTTTTAAGGAAAAATCAAGAAAAATTTAATTTCAAAGGGTTTAAAATAGAAAACCAATTGAAATACTTATTGGGTGTTTGGGGTTCACATGTACACTTCAAGAAGGTATTAGGCACTTGAAGTGTTGGCTAACACACGGTTCTCTGATAATTTTAAATATTTGAGTAAAAAATTAAAGGAAATAGACATGCTCAATTATTTAATGAAATAAATAACTTTTTACACTTAAATGATTTTTAGGGGAAAGAAAACAATATTGTCTAAAATATTACAAAATAAATAATTTCGAAATATTTAGAAATCAGATGAAAAAAAGCATATACTTATTTATTTTTAAAATAGAATAATGCAAAAATAACTATCTTTTAGGGAATCTTGAAATAAATTAATCTTAAGATTAATAAACAAATAATCAAGTAATAATTAAATAAATTAGACAATAAAATAAAGAAAGAGATTTTTGGGACCAAGTCCGATTTCTGTTTGTTTGGGCCAGTACTTGGGCATAATTGATGATTTTCTTTGGGCTTTTGTCCCTACTTGAACCTGTCCTTAAAAACTAACATAATAGACTGCCAAAAATAGATAGGCTTTGGCCCAATTATATCAAAATACATTGCTAGATATTTTGGGGTGCTTTTTAGACCTATTTTTGTTGTTGAATACAGCGTATACAATCACTATGTATTGTTGTATGTTTCCTGTATATCTTGTATTTCGCTGCATATTTTGTTGTGTACAGATAGTATACGACCTATTTTTCAACTTTCAAACACATGTTCATCAACTCTAGCCCTTTACATCTATGTATAGACTTCCAATTTTGAATTTGACTTCAACGAGACGGACTCAAGAAAGATTTGGATTTCAAACGATTCGAAAATGCAAAGGGGACGAAGAGTCCAGTGAATTCAACCAAAACCATGTGACAAAAGAAAAGGAAAAAATAAATACACATACACATTTATATGTAGTACAAAATTTAAAAAGAAGTGAGGGTAGAAACAGATCGGAATATCAAGTTAAGAGAAAAAAAAAGAAAAAAAAGGAACGCACTGCTAGGCATAACAAAAACTAGAGCTTTAACAGAGAATGTTATATTCATCTAAAAAATGCATTCAAGCGAGATGTTGATATAGATAATTAAAAAAGAGCGCTGAAGATATTTTCAAATGAAATGACCATAATCATGCTTCACTATAATCATAGATAAAGAACGTAGTACTAACATTTCGAGAACCAGAAATTGCTCCACTTATATGTTCGACAAGTTGAGCTAAAACAAATAGCAATCCCATATTTCAAATGAGCAGCAAACAATGCTTCATTTTCATTCTTTAGAGGGCAAGAAAGACGACTTATGCTAATGTAAAATGCAACATAAATTATCAGCTAATATTTTCAAATAACTTGTGTAAAATGATATCTTAAATCGAAGATTAAGACTATATAAAAAAAATATCACAAGCACAAACCAAGAAGCTATAATAACATATTCTGGCACCATAAACCCAAAACTGATTATGACATTGAATTTAGTTATACTGTAGCATAATATGAAGGACAAGATTCAAATTAAAGCACAATAACATCAAAACTAAGCAAAGATCACAACTAAAACATCTCAATCACAGGGTTATAAATCCAAAACAAATATCAAATCTACAAGAAAGTCGAGCGCAGTCACATTGTTTAACTCGGATTGATAAAATATAAACAAAATGAATTCTACATCTAACAAACAACAATGAGAGACTTGAGTCAACAAATAAAATGAATGCTTCCTAACATACATTACAATTAACCTTTCAGTAACTAAGCTCTGAGAAAGGGGCAGCAAAGAAACACAATATTGAGATGCAAATTATAATAGCTGGAACACATTAACATGTAAAACATATGAAGACTAACTCGAATAAATGGATCCACAAGGTTAAAACATGCCAAGGTTTAAAATACACCACCTATATGGACCCATTGACCAGAAATGAAGGATAAACCAGCTAGCAGAAATTCATTGAATTTGACAACAAACAAATGAATACCTCAAATATAAGAATCAGTCCACTTAAAATAACATATTCATGACAGATTCAAGGTCCAATATCATTTTGAGACCCACAAAAATCACCTAAAACGGATAGGAAATACAACATATTGTCGTATTCCGGCTGTATTAAGGCCTAACACCCTATTTCTTACAGTAACAAAGCAGCACATACACAATCTGAAAAGAGAGAATGAGAGAGGAAAGTGAGAATGTTATGTAGGGCAAAGGTTACCTCTTTGTAAGCAGCAAACTAGAAAATAAAAATTTACATTGAATATCAATTTTAATATATTAAAAGTGATATTTTCATCATTATTTAATATTTTAAATAGTTATTTGTGATAAAGCCCAATCCGATTCCATTTAAGTTGCAGAAGAAATATTTATGAAATAATCAAATTTAAATTGTAATATCTTGAATTAAATGTAGGAAACAATTATTTCTTGGGATGGATAGCTAGTATCTGACCAAAAAATTCAAGTTATTCTCTCGAATATATATATATATATATATGAATAAAATTCAATACAAAATTATGATAAATTATAGGCAAGGATGTTTAATTTTCTCAAATCTTTTATATTTCCACTCATTTTCCCAACAATTTTGTATGAGATAAAAATTTTGCGAATTCAAAGTTCTTAGGGGTCGTTTGGTAGAGTGTATTAGGAAAAATAACGCATGCATTAGCACTGTGTATTACTAGTACCTTGTTTGGTACTCTTTTCCAACCTATGTATAACTAATGCTTGCATTAGTTATACACTCTATTGTGTATTAAAGTGTGTATTGCTAATACCATGGATTTCTAGGTATTAGCAATGCAATGGTTTTAATGCATGCATTAGATTAACTAATGACAAAACTACCCTCTATTATTAATAATAATAATAATTATTATTATTATAATTATTACTCCCTCCGTTCCATTTTATGTGGCAACATTTGACCGGGCACGGAGTTTAAGAAATAAAAGAAGACTTTGAAATATTTACTAAATTGCCCTTTAAAAAGTAGACTCTTTTTTCTCTCTCCTCATAAATGTATTGGAGTATTATTTTAAGATTAAGTGGGACCAACAAGGATAAAAGAGGAATTGTACCTTTATAAAGTTACCTTATAAGGAAATGTGACATTCTTTTTGGGACTGACCAAAAAGGAAATAGTGCCACATAAAATGGAACGGAGGGAGTATTATAATAATTATAATAATAATAATTATTATTATTATTATATTCTAATTATTAATAATTATTATTATAATAATTATTATTATTATAATTATTATTATAATTATTATAATTATTATTATAATAATTATTATAATAACAATTATTATTATTATTATTATAATAATTATTATTATTATTATATTATTATTATTATATTATTATTATTATTATTATTTTTGTAAAAGAATGTGGGGGTATTTTTGTAAACAAATATTTTTTTAATAGTCTTTATACAAGGCTTGCTATTTCCAATACATCAAACCAAACAATGTATAAAAAATAATGCAAGCATTACTAATGCTTGCATTACTAATGCATGCATTACTAATGCATCATATTCAGCATTATTCTTATACACTCTACCAAACGACCCCTTACCTTCATAATTTTTATCTAAAGAACTAACACTAAAACACAACAATCCAACGTAAAATAAATTCATAAAGATAGCACAATTATACGTACCACATATATGCATTTACTTCTTCGCATGATTTAATTATATTCTCCTCCTTCAACTAAGACATGTTACCCAACAAATTCGAATAAGTCATTCTATGTGATAATATGAAGAACTCATTCTTCTCTAACTTGAACTCCACATTAGATATTCGATAATAATCAAACATGCAGTCAATTAATTGTTGTTTTGACATTGGAATAACTTTTCCTCTTATTTTGAATTGCATTAACAGCCAATATTGCTCTGGTTAAAGAGAATGTCCAACTACATCCTTTAGTTAAGTAATTCAATATTAGATTAAGTATTCTATAAATAGTTATAATAAAACAATAGTGTTTAATAAAATTGTGACTTACAATAGTTTTCCTGATGTGAAGGAGGACTTTTCTTCCCACTCAAGTAATAACAATACATGACTAATAGTATCAACGGATAAAACGCAGGCTTGCTACCGTCTCTCTAAGTATGCTATGTATAAAATGATAAAATAATTATCGTATTATATTAGAGTAGTTATTCGATTTGCCTGAGAAGTCATTTTTTTTTCTTTTAGTAATCTTGAAATTAAGATAAGTATAATAAAAAGAATTAAATACCCAATCCAATCCTATTTGAGATGCAAAAGTGTTGGTGAAATAATCAAATTTAACTTTTAATATCTTGATTTAAATGCATGAAATAACTTAATTCTTGGGATGGATAGCTAGTATCTGGCAGAAAAGTTCATGTTTTCTCACTCAAATAAATATATGAATAAAATTCAGTACGAGAATATCATAAATTATAGGCAAGGTTGTGTTTGATTTTCGCAAATCCTTTGTATTCTCACTCATTTTTCCATCTCTTTTGTACGAGATAATATTTTTGAAAATCCTAAATTTTTACCTTCATACTATTTTATTTCAAGAACACTAAAAAAACAATCAAATGTAAAAAGGGACCATAAAGGTGATTGTTTAGGAGATTAAACAATTACACATATCACATATTTGCATTTACTTCTTTGCATGATATAGTGATATTCTCCTCGTTCAACTAAGCCATGTCACTCAGCAAACTCGAAAGTCATTCTATAGAATAATCCAAAGCACTCGTTCTTCTCTACCTAGTAGTCCACATTTGATATTCGATAATGCTCAAACAAGCAATCAATTAGTTGCTTTTTTGACATTGGAATAACTTTGCAATCCACATTAGACATTCGAGAATGCAGAAACATGCAATCAATTAGTTGTTGTTTTGACATTGGAATAACGTTTTTCCTATTTTAATTGTACAAATTGTCGTTATTGCTCCGATTGAAGCGAATGTCCAACTACAATCTTATCACGACCCAGACCACTGTGATTGACACCCACACTAACCCTCCGGTGGGAGAACCATTACTACAACCCAAACTAATAAATTCAAGCAAAAACTAAGGCATTTAACGTTACGGAAGCAGATTTAAATACTAAGGAAAGAAATAGGGAGTTTCCATAAATTTCAAACAAAAGTCTAACAACCAAAACAAATGCAGAATAATACCTAGAACATGAAAGTCAATGTACCAAAACATCTAAAGTTCAACAAGTCTAAGAAAATGGGTACAACCTAAATTAAACATAAGAAATCCTAATGCACTAGTCTAAGTCCGAAATGGGGAAATAAACAAAAGAGAACTCATGGCAGCCCAGAAGAACTGGCTCACCGTTGAATTCGATGACAATCACTGATCTTCTAAACAAGGTCTGTCAATAGCCGCATGAAGATGCCCTGTACTCAACAAAGAAAGAGCAAGTGCAGTATCAGTACACAACCATATTATACTGGTATGATCACGCGGCTATCCCACTAAGTGCAACGCACATAAGTCAATACAACATACTCCCTCCGTCCCATTTTATGTGAGGTAGTTTGACTCTGCACAAAGTTTAAAAAAGAAAGGAAGACTTTTAAAACTTGTGGTTCAAAATGAATGAATGAAATTTGTGTGGCTGTAAATCATTTCATTAAGGGTAAAATAGACATTTTATAGTTAAATTGTTACTATATATAGAAATGTGTCATTCTTTTTGGAACTGACTAAAAAGGAAAGTAAGTCACATAAATTGGGACAGAGGGATTAATAATTATGCATACACCGAACGTATACAATATCATCATCATTTACGAACATATGGAGCATTTCACAATTATCAAGACATACAGTTACGTAAAGTCAATGGTCCTCTCATGGAACCCAAACCCAAACTGTTAGTGTACCGGTTCGTGGTACCCGATCCAATGTTTATGCCGAAATGTGGCAACCGATCCCATGTTTATGCCGGAACGTGGCAACCGATCCCAGTTAGTATGTCGGAAAGCAACACCCGATACATTCAATAGGCCAAAATCACAATCACAAGTATATTCTCAAAATAAAACAATCAAGTCATGATTCATGACATCATCATTCATCTATTCTCATTTACAATTAGTGTGATCAATAATGCAAAATTCGCATATATACATGTATTATAATGAAGCAAGAACAAACATACATCACACAATGTGAAATCACAACCATCACCTACTTCGAAACAAGCTTGAATCCCCTAGGAAAGTTAATTCTTCCTTTTTTCGGATTCGTTCCGCTTGTTCTTGGTCTACAAACAATCATAATAATACAAGGATCAATAAACAAGACCCAATTACCCGCATCCTAAATAATAATATCAACCTTAGATCAAACTGTTGATCCCCATACCCAAATTAGGGCTTTTTTCCACCATAATTTCCACATCAAAACTCTCCCCCATCGATAGTTACCCACAAATTTACATTCTACGGATCGAAACATGGTTTCGGGGAGTAAAAACCTTACCTTTAGCCTCAAGAATGGTGAAAAATGGTCAAGAACTTTCCTGGGGTCGTCTCCTAGCTCTCAAAGATGAAAACTGCAGAATAAAACAATTTTGGGGTTTATTTCCGACTTAATTCGCGACTGGCCCACTATAGCGGTCCTCACTTCACTACAGCAGCCCCTCCCTGGCGGGAATAATTCCACCACAGCGGGTTGCATGGAACCAGTGAGAAAATTTAAGAATTCAAAAACCCCCATTTTACAACACACCTTCAACCAATGACATTCAGAAACTACTCATTCATGCTAAGATCAGTTTCGGGAGTTCTACTCACCCAAATTCTATTTTGTAAAGTCGTACGGGTTCCTTAACATCTTAGCTATCTACTCATGTGATCAAAATCATAATTAGATAACCCAATTGTTACTAGATTTCCCTAGACCTTACTAACTCCGATTTCGTCCAAATCTAAACTAGGTTGGGAAATCCCAAGTTACTACGAAAAAAATTTCTAGCCTAAATTTTTTCACCGTTGCTTTTCTATAACGACGGGAACATGTCGTTATAATAGATACCAATTTACCCATCACTCATCCCTGAGTGACAAACTAGGAGAAAATGAGCTAAAGTTAGAGTAGAGTAGTACTTGAATGGACGAACAACTGGGGATACTTGTCCGCATGGCCTTCTCGTTCTCCCAAGTAGCTTCCTTAATTGGACGATGCTTCCATTGAAATTTCATGGACTTAATCTCTTTGGTCCTCAGCTTCCGACATCACGATCAAGAATTGCAATTGCTTCCTCCTAATATTGGAGGTCTTTGTCTAACATAATTGAGTCCCATTTTATTATGTAATCCCCGTAACCATGATATCTCTTCAACATGAATACATAAAATACCAGATGAACTCCAGATAGATTAGGAGGTAAAGCTAATCTATAAGTCACTGGCCCTACACATTTAGGAACCTCAAAGTGGCTAATGTATGGCGGGCTTAGCTTGCCATTCTTGCCAAATCTCATCACCCCTTTCATGGGTGATACCTTAAGAAGAACATTCTCACCGGCCTAAAATGTCATGTCTGTTACCTTATGATCTGCATACCTCTTCTTTCTACTCTGGGCTGCTAGAAGCTTAGCTTGAATCCTCATCACCTTATCTTGAGCGTCCATCACTAAATCAACCACCAAAGGTTTCATATCTCCAGCCTCGAATCATCTTATGGATGACCTATATCCCCTCCCATAGAGTGCCTCAAATGGTTCTATATCTATGCTGGAGTGATAACTATTATTATAGGAGACCTCACACAAAAGTAAGAACTTATCCTAATGTCCCCTAAAATCATCCACACATGCCCTCAACATGTCTTCTAACACTTGAATAGTCCTCTTTGACTGCCCACCCGTCTGTGGATGGAAAGCGGTACTAAAAGTGAGTTGTGTGCCCAATTCATCATGTAATTTCCCCCAAAACTTGGAGGTAAATTGCGTACCACGGTCTGAGATAATAGAGAGGGGCACCCCATGCAACCTCACTATCTCCTTCACATACACATTTTCCAATTGTCCAGCATTATAATATATTCTTACCGGAATAAAATGGGATGACTTAGTCAATCGGTCAACCACTACCCAAATAGAATCGCACTTCCCCAAAGTCTTGGGAAGACAAACCACGAAGTCCATAGCTATCCTTTCCCACTTCCATTCCGGAATTGGCATTCTCTGAAGCAAACTTGCAAGCCTTTGGTGTTCATACTTTACTTGTTGGAAATTTTGACTCTTAGCCACAAACTCCGCTATATCCTTCTTTATGCCCGACCACCAATAAATTCACTTCAAATCTCAGTACATCTTAGTCACACCTAAATGAATGGAATATCGTGAACCATGGGATTCTGTCAACTATTTCTGAATCAAGCCATCTATTCGGGGAACAAAAATCCTTCCTTTAAAACTGAGCACATCTTTCGCATCAAAAGTGGTCTCTTGTGCCTTACCAATCGCATTCATCTTCCTAAGCTCATTCAAGTTTTCATCCTCAAACTATTTGGCATTGATCTCCTCCATGAACGTGGCCTTAACCTCAATGTTAGCTAACACCCCTCCTTTTGCTGAGATTCCCAACTGCATGAATTCAGACTCCAAGGTTTGGATTTCCTTAGCCAAAGGTCTCTTAATTGCACTCAAGCAAGCCAAACTACCCATACTCACCGCTTTTTACTTAGTGTGTCTACCACTACATTAGCCTTACCTAGATGGTATTGAATGGTCACATCATAATCTTTGAGTAACTCCATCCACCTTTGCTGTCTAAAATTCAAATCATTTTTGGGTGAAAACATGTTGCAAGCTACGATGATCAGTAAACACTTCACACTTGACACCATAGAGGTAATGCCACCAGATATTAAGAGCAAACACTACCGCTGCCAACTCCAAATCATGCGTTGGATAATTCCTCTCATGCACCTTCAACTGCCATGATGTATAGGCTATGACATTCTTATCTGGCGTCAACACCGCACCCAAACCAGAATGTGAAACATCACAATAAACTATAAAGCATTTACCTTCCACTGGTAGTGCTAGAATAGGTGTTGTAGTCAAGAGAAATCATTCTCCTTCCCTTTTTTCGGAAGAAAGGTGGGATCGGACAAAATCGATGAAACGGAAGAAATCTCTCGTGCTTAAGACATGAGAATTGGAAGGCGTATCCCTTATGTACTTTTTCTTAGCCGGTGTGTTGATGATCCATAAGCCCTATTCACTCCTTTTTTCCTTTTTTTTGAGTCTTGAGCTTTTGAAAGCTTTGCTCACATTTTTCAGTCCATTCAAATGGTATCTCCTTTTTGGTCAAATTTGTCAAGTGAGTGGCAATAGCAGCAAAGTTCTTCACAAATTGATGATAGTAGCTAGCGAGCCCCACAAAACTCCTAACTTCAGTCACAGAGCTAGGCCGAGCCCAATTCTTAACCACCTCAATCTTTTGTGGATCTACCATTATCCCTTCCTTTGAAACTACATGCCCGAAAAATGCAACCGAAGTCAACCAAAATTCACATTTAGAAAATTTTGCATACAACTTTTGTTTCGCAAGAACATCCAGAACGATACGAAGATGGTCGGCATGTTCTTCCTCACTTTTCGAATAGACCAAAATATCATCAATGAAGACTATAAAAAACGAATCAAGTAATGGCCTGAACACCCCATTCATTAAACTCATAAAAGTTGCGGGCGCATTAGTCAACCCAAACGACATAACTAGAAACTCGTAGTGCTCATAAAGGGTTCTAAATGTCGTATTGGGCACGTCCTCAGGCCTAATCTTTAACTGATGGTAACCAGACCTTACATCAATCTTAGAGAAAACTGATGCACCTTGCAATTGGTCAAACATATCATTTATTCGAGGCAATGGGTACTTGTTTCGAATGGTACTATTCAATTGTCGGTAATCTATACACATCCTCATACTACCTTCTTTTTTCTTAACAAATAAAACTGGAGCACCCCATGGGGAAGCACTAGGACAAATAAATCGTTTGTCAAGAAATTCTTGGATTTGAGCTTTTAATTCTTTAATTCTGTCGGAGCCATGCGATATGGAGGGATTGAAATGGGACAGGTACCAGGTTCCAAATCAATGCAGAAATCTATATCTCTGTCCGGAGGCATGCCAGGCAAATCATTAGGAAACACTTCTCTAAATTCTAACACCACGAGAATAGACTCAATATATGGAGACTCAACCTCAACATCTCAAATATGAGACAAATAAGCCAAAGAACCATGACCTACCAGTTTTCCTTCCCTGATGGAGGATATGATCTTAGCTTGCTTAGGCTTGTATACCCCTTCCCACACTAATGTTTCCCTTCCCGCTCTAATGTTTCCCTTCCCGGAATTTCAAGGGTCACAGACTTAGTAATACAATTAAGCACAACATAATAGGGGGACAACGAAGTCATGCCTAAGATTATTTCAAAGTCAGTTATATCCAAAATCACTAAATCAGCCCAAGTCAGAAAACCTATAAAGAAAATAGGGCAAGCACGATAGACATGGGTGACTATAATAGACTCTCAAACTGGGGTAGAAACATGGATGGGGGCATCAAGTATATCATAATTCATATCAGACTCTGATACAAATTGCACGGATACATAAAAATAAGTAGAACTCGGATCAAATAACACATTAGCCATCCGGTCATAGATAATAATAATTCATGTGATCACTGCGTCAGATGCCTCCGCCTCAGTTTTTCCCAAAAAAGCATAACACTGAGCCCTGTCATCATGACGGGCGACTTTCTTGCCTGGTTGCACTATACCTCTACCTTCGTTACCAATTCCCCTACCTCTGCGGTCTCGCTGATTTCATCTTCGCCCACTTTGTGGACACCCTCGACCATTATTACCATTCCACGTAGGTACTGATGAGTCCACAAATTGGACTCATTTAGGGCAATATTTTAATAGAAATTGTGTCCTTAAATGCTTATTTTATCTCAATATCTGATGAAAACCCTTAAGTTTCAGGTATTTGAAGATTGAAGGAAAGCATGGACACTACTTCGCAAAAAGGAATGAAGAGGTTGAAATGAACGAGAAAATGAAGGCATGAGGATCGCCGAGTCCACTTGGCGAATCGCCAAAGGGTCTCATTTTGCCTTTTGTTCCAATGTGCTGAACCTGAAGGAAAAGATCAACTCGGCAGAACAAGGGAGCAGTCGGTGCATCGCTGACAAGTTCCGTGAAGCAGTACTATATCGGCCAATGACCTAGAGCATGACGATGCCGAAGAATGGTGCAAGACGGCGATGAACTAAACCAAAGGGCGAATCACCGAGTTGATCGGCGATTCCGACTAATGTCGCTGAATGATCCGTTGCACCACAGATTTTTGAAAACTATAAATACTCGTTGAGAGTTATAAAATTTATTATCATTAAACAGTATCATATTCTTAATATAATTTTAGTACTTTTATTTTTGCTCTGACTTTGGAGAAGGTTTTAGAAACTTGAAGAAGAAGAGGGTTTCATCTCCAAGGATTTGGACTTGGGTCTCTTGGATTCTTCACTCTTGGCCTGTAACAAGACTTAAATCTTCATAGCCATTTGAATGCAAGCTCATTTAAGTATAAATTTCTATCTCTTGATGTGTGGCTAAAAACCCCAAATTCTTGGGGCGTGATTTAGCAAATATGTGTTGAGATTATTGTTGGGTTTTTCTTACTGATAGGTTAGATGTATTTTAATGGTGATTTCACCTAGCGGTTGTGGTTTAATTTAATGGGTTTGTAGTTGCAAATATAAAACCACCCATGTATTTTTGGCTTACTCGAGAGAAAGGTCGTAAAACAAAGACCGCTAGACTGATGGCCTAAGGATTGGATCGATATGAGGTTCAGCCCAAGAGGGTGAGCCCTAGTCCCATATCCTAACACTCAGCTCGAGAGAGTGAGTGGGGTAAGGCATAGGCTGGCCTTCATGCGGCAAATGGGTGTCCGAAAGAAACCCATTTGAAACGGGGTAAGTTGCTCGAGAGGGAACTTATTTCCATTTCAAGCTTAGCCTAGTCACTGTTATCTTGCAAATTTCCTATCGAAAGCATGTACCCAACGATTTAAATCAATATATATTGCGGTCACATTCCAAGAATCCCCTCTCATTCATAGATTTCTTTGTTGTTTTTACTGTTTTTGCTATACTTGTGACAAAACCTCCAAATTTATATTTGACACTCTTGTGTCCCCCCTTTAATTTACAATGTTTTTAATCGTTAATGTCTTTAGCTATGACTAGTCAGAACTAAATTTTTATTTTTCTATTAATTCTCGAAGCCACTACCTTGGGACTCAACCCAACCCTTGGTTGGGTTATTATACTATTGCACGATCGTAGACACTTGCATCGGAAGTTGTGTAGTTGATTACGCAAACATCAGGTACCACTGCTCTAGTTGCAACGACCCGAGAGCACACCTTAGTCGTTATCGGCATATTCGACCTCTCTGAGGTCTTATACAAGCCCTTAGCATTCGTCATAGCATTTATCATAGAAAAATAACGGAAAATTTAAAACTTTTCCATAATATCACAAGACTTAAAAGTCGCCTCATTTAAACCTTTACTATGAATTCAGAGTACTACGTCTCAAGGTAGCCATCTTAAACACAACTACAACACAAGAGGGACACAGCCCATATAATACAAAAGAAACTACTATCTAGTACATAGAACTTAAGGAAACTCTTTAACATAAAGGTCCTTGAATCTTTAAGGACACACCCGAAGTTGGGAATAGTAAGCCAAGCTCATCACTTCTAGGAAAGGTCCTTTAGCCACCACCACTTACACTTGGTGTAAAAAGATGAAGAAGAATGGTGTTAGTACAAGAATGCACTAAGTATGATAACCATGCAAAAACATGCTTTTAGAAAGACATTTAGTTGGAAACCATGCATCATACCTTTTTTTAAAGAAACTTCAAGAACATGTAGTACAATAGGCACAATATAAACCACATACATCATCATACACACAGAAACCATTCATAATAGCACATAGAGCCACTTATAACATTTTAGGCACATTCAATGCATACAATACATTACCTTCCTCTTTATCTTAACTCCTTTCCTCAAGCAACCCTTAGGGGATACTTGGTGCAATGTATCACTTTAATGTTACCAAGGGTGAACTTACATATAGCATTCATCAATCCAACCACATATATTCATAGGGTCATAAGCACACCATAAAACATAGTCTTCACATAGGAACCATCACCTAAGACAACCCCCAAGTCACACTAGTGCAATGTGCAAGTAGCATCCCATAACACTACTCACACCAAGTGTTCCTAGGAAACCACCATACACTAGGCACATCATATTCAACAAGTCATAACATCTCCATTTAACATTAGACATAAGACCAACATACTTCATAACATCATATAAGGACTCATTCCTTTACTACATCATTAGTCATAACCCATTTAGTTCATATCATAGGTAAACCACCCTAACAACCCCTTCACAGGCTCACTTGTGCAATGTACACATGGAGTCCCATACCCCCACATATACTAAGTAAACCCATTAAGAAGTCATAAGTGTAATTCACATGCATAATCATACTTCATGTCTTGACATAAGTAAAGTCAACCTTAACATGCTTTCATATTAACATACATAGACCATAGTCTTCATTACATAAAGAGCCTAATCATAACCTCCCTTAGAGTCCGCTTGTGCAATGCATAAGTAGGGTCCATAGTCCTACCTACACTAAGTAACTCTTCAAGAAATCATGACTAGAGTTCATATTCTTATCTTAGTTCATTTTTTAACTTTCGGGAGACATTGCCATAACCGACATAGACCATGTAAGCTACATGGAATCCGGTGATCTACTCCCACACCGAAAAGAGAGAGTACTACTTGCCAAAGTAGGACCTACATACATAATAGCTATCTAGTGGATCCACTAAGCTAATACCTATGGGGGCACGTAGTTATGGAACAAGGAGATTGCTACTAGAAAACCTTGACTTACTAAGCGTGGAGGTTTCCATCTCATGAGACAACATCTATGTTGGGAACCCGAACTTGCTAAATGTGAAGGTTCCCTTGTAGGAAGCCGGACTTGCTAAACGTGAAGCCCCCACTCTCATTTTTCATGTTCACTCAGTGCTAAGCTCCAACTCCCTTTTTAAACATCTTTAAGCCTTTATTTAACATTAGTTCTTAAAATAGGCTTTAGGGACTTAATCCCTCAAATCATATAGCTCAAAGGTTTCTAAGATGAGAATGATCTTTCATCATAGAACCTACATTATGTGAGAATGACCTTTCACATAGTCATACTATATTCATAACATAGTCTAGTTTAGAGTACAATTGAGGAAACCTTTCAAGAGGCTCACTTTCACTAGATTATCATAACCTTATTCATTCATTCATGTATGTGTGTACATATGTGAGAAAGCCTTTCACATAAACATCTTTATACAACACATATTCATACTTTGCTAATCATACGTTTTGCATGCATAATAAGATGTGAGGGTGCATATAAGAGTTAACCTTTCAATAGACACCATAACACATCATATTCATAGCTATACATGTAGAGTGTGTGTGCATATTGGTCCTCATAGTGACATAATAGCAACAACAATGATATTGAGTGCACTTCCTTCAAGGGATCACAACACATTCACAATGTCCCCAAATCATGAGCAATTCACATATAAAGCCTTTAGGGATTCTAGACCACACACCCACACTTCATCATAGGAGACAAGGACATATTAAACATTGAATAGGTAATCCTAACATGTATATGATCACACATTCATTTAGGGGTCCTATAGGTAGGGGTAATTCCACAATAGTACTTAACATAATCAATCATGTAGACCACACCTTATCCCTAACATTATCATTCACATTGTACTCCTCATCATCAACACACTTTAAACATCATGCTAGTATTGAGGATTTCATACATAACCTTCATAGCACAACTTCATAAATATATGCATCATAATCATCAATTCACTTCACATTTATTGCCTTCAAGGCCATGATCTCAACATGCATAGATAGACAAGAAGTAAACACCGCCACCATAAGTGGACCAAACCACACAACATTAATTCTCATACTATAGACTAGAAGTTAGGTCAACTTACCAATTCTCCAAGCCATGATCACCATGGATCAATCCCCAACAATTCATAATCAATTGACATAGGTAGCAATAGGAATCAACAATGTAATTCAATAACATAAACATAATCTAAGTAATTCTAAAAACAAATGGATCAACCCATAACTTTGCCCATAAAGCCATAATTCTCAACTCATCAATATACCAACAATTCAACATGAATAAGTATAGATAATCATAGGAAACATCAATACAATCTAATCTAAACATAATTTCACCAATAGAGATCATATTCACAAAGACCCACATCAGAGGCCAATTTTCGAGAATTTGGCGATCATGGGTTCTTCAAGAATTCCTTTAAAAATTATCTTAAAACCCTTAATTCCACATTAATTCATCAATAGAATGATTTAGAAAATCGTTTGACAAAGGACCCATGTTTAGATTGAAAATTGGGAATTTTAGTCTTTTAATCACTTATGAAAATCTTTGATAGAGCTCCTTGAATGAGAGGTTATTCAAGAATCAAGTTACCATACCTTAATTATTGAAGACCCATGAAATTGAAGAAGAAATCAGTTGAAAATCCATCTTCTAGCTTGAGCTTCATCAAGGTCTTCAATGGAGTCTTTGAGAGAATCTATTTTGAGAGGGAAGGGTCAATTTGAAGAATGGGGCCTAATTTTAGGTTTTGGGGGTTTAACCAACTTAAAATACCCTAAAATAGGTAGAATAACCGTTTATAATAATTCCCCAAAGTACCCAAAATACCCATCACTTAGTTGGACCTTTTAAACAAGTCAAACTTGAGTTTTATTTTCGCAGATTTCATCGGGAAACAAGTTCACGACGCGGAGGTGTTCCCACAAGTTTCATAAATTAAATTTCGAGACAGTAGAGTCCGCAACATGTCCGCGACGTGGACCAAACGTTTTTCCCTTGGTCGAGCTAGTCCGCAACGCGGACATGCTCCCTCCATGAGCAACTTCAAGCTGCCTTGGCAGCTTGTTTGACCAAGGGTTGGGATCCTCCTCGGGGACCCTTAGGGTGGTCCCGGTGAGTCGTACCCGAACGTTTTGACCCTAACAACATTTATTAAGACACTAGGGTCACCTCCACTAATTTTAGACTCCAAACAATACATAAAAACATGAACAACATACTAGAGCACACCAACACACAAAAGACTAGTTTCTGAACGTCTTGGTCGTCCCTTGACGTTTGACTTCCAAACTCTTTAAAACTGACTAAAAAGGCTATTCTTCATTATTTTAACAAGTTATTAATGCATAAAACCCATGTGAGGCTCTACTTTATCCTACTTCATTTTGAGGGTCGTTACACTAGTCTGCTGCTGAGCGGAATTCATCATGTGTGGGTGGGGGCAATCTCTCCTCATATGCCCAGGTTTTCCACAATTATAGCAAGTACGATCAAAAGATGGTCTGCTGCCCACCGAAGGTGCGGCTCCCTGGCTATCCTAAATCAAATTCTGAGATAGAGTTCCAGAGTAATTACATGTAGAAGCGGGCATAGCATATTGAATTGGTCGGGCTGCAAGAGTCGACCTTCCTGAACCTCTAGAGTAAGAAACTTGAAAGTTGCTTGAATTCTTAGCTTTCTTAGCCAATGCATTAGCCTGACCGTCTCACCTCGCCCCTTCCACTTTCTTCACAAAATTTGTTACCTCATTGAATCTTTTTCCTGCAGAAGTCATATGAATGGACAATACCTGCAACTCAGAATTAAGCCCCTTAACAAATAGATGGATCCTCTCTTCCTTAGTAATCACAAATGGCGTAGCATATCTAGAGAAAGCATGTAACTTGGCCTCATAAGCAGCCATAGACATACCATCTTGCTCCAAAGCCATGAACTCATCCTTCTTGCGATCTCTCAAAGTCCGAGGCACATACTTCTCTAAGAACAGAGCATGAAACTGGGTCCAAGTAAGTAGGGGTAAAACTGAAGATCTACACTCCACATAAGCTCTCCACCACTACTTAGCCTCACCTTGAAGCTGAAAAGTCACAAACTCAACTCCATTATGATGGACGATTCCCCACTTATGATGCCTCTCATATCAATCTAGGATGAACTAATATGAATCCCACTTTAGGAACTATGGAACACAGGCGGTTTCAACTTCAAGAACTTAGTCAACATCTCATGCTCATTACAACTCATAACAGGACCCAACAAAGGACGAAAGAAAGCATTATTACCTATATTTCCACCCACCTTGGGACAATGATAACAATAGGGGGATTCGCGGGAGCTTGAGTTGCTTGAATAGAGGGAAGCACTCCAAGACCAACCAATCCTTTCAAGAATGACATGATTTTTTGAGCTAACACTGGGTCTAAGGGAGGAATACATGTAGTCTCAGCCTGAACCTCTTCCTCTTGTCCAACATTCTGCTCATCCTTAACCTCTACATTCTCATCTACCTCTTCATGATGTGCAGGAAGGGCCTCATTTCTGGGAGCATTCTCAACTGGTGCTCCATCCCTAGTAGGCTCCACCCTTCCTCGGCCTCTACCCCTAGCTCTTCCTCTACCCCTGCATCGACCGCGACCTCTTATTGCAGATTCCTCAGCTAGAGCATTGACAGGAGCTACAGGTCTGACGTCGTTGAACCTAGTGTTAACCATCTGCGGATAGAAGAGTGAAGGAGGTTAGATACCAATTTGAATCGTCAGATACCAATTGGAATCAAGTTATAGCTCGAAAGGAGACAAGAGAAACAGAGAGATTTCCTAAAGTCCTATAGCCTCTCGAAGAAAAGTACAGACGTCTCCGTATCATTCCGCAATAATCTACCACACTCGTTTTGGTACATCGAGATCAACAAACCTAGACACTGATACCAACTTTGTCACGACCCAAACCATCATAATTGGGACCCACACTAACCCTCCGGTGGGAGAACCATTACTACAACCCAAACTAATAAACTCAACCAAAAACTAAGGCATTTAAAGTTACGGAAGCAGATTTAAATGCTAAGGAAAGAAATAGGGAGTTCCCATAAAGTCCAGACAAAAGTCTAACAACCAAAACAAATAGGGAATAATACCTAGAACCTGAAAGTCAATGTACCAAAATATTTAAAGTTCAACAAGTCTAAGAAAATGGATACAACCCAAACTAAACATAAGAAATCCCAATGCACTAGTCTAAGTCCGAAATGGGGACATAAACGAAAAAGAACTCATGGCAGCCCGGAAGAACTGGCTCACCCTTGAATTCAATGACGATCACCGATCTTCTAAATGAGGTTTGTTAATAACCGCCTAAAGATGTCATGTACTCAACAAAGAAAGAGCAAGTGTAGTCTCAATACACAACCACAGTGTACTAGTAGGATCACGCGGCTATCCCACTAAGTGCAACGCACATAAGCCATTACAACATAATAAACATGCATACACCGAACGTATACAATATCATCATCATTTACGAACAAACGGAGCATTTCACAATTATCAAGACATACAATTATGTCAAGTCAATGGTCCTCTCATGGAACCCAAACCCAAACTGTTAGTGTACCGGTTTGTGGTACCCGATCTAATATTTATGCGGGAGCGTGGCAACCGATCCCATGTTTATGCGGGATAGTGGCAACCGATTCCAGTTAGTGTGTCAGAACGCAACACATGATCCATTCAACAAGCCACAATCACAATCACAAGTATATTCTCAAAATCATACAATCAAAGTCATGATTCATGGCATTCATCATTCTTATATCCTCATTTACAATTAGTGTGATCAATAATACAATATTCGCATACATACATGTATGATAATGAAGCAAAAACAAACATACATCACACAACATGAAATCACAATCATCACCTACTTCGAAACAAGCTTGAATCCCCTAAGAAACTTGATTCTTCCTTTTCCGGATTCGTTACGCTTGTTCTTGGTCTACAAACAATCATAATAATACAAGGATCAATAAAGATGACCCAATTACCCGCATCCTAATCAATAATATCAACCCTAGATCAAAACCTTGATTTCCATACCTAGATTAGGCCTTTTTCCACCATAATTTCTAGATCAAAACCCTCTCCCATCGATAATTACCCATGAAATTACATTCAACGGATCGAAACATGAATTTGGGGAGTAAAAACCTTACCTTTAGCTTCAAGAATGGTGAAAAACGGTCAAGAACTTGCCTGGGGTCGTGTCCTAGCTCTTAAAGTCAAAAAGTGCATAATAAAATGTTTTTGGGGTTTATTTCCGACTTAATTCGCGATTGGCCCGTTACAGTGGTTCTCACCCCGCTACAGTGACCCCGCCCTGGCGAGAATAATTCCACCACAGCGGGTTGCACGAACTAGTGAGCAAATTTAAGAATTCCAAAACCCCCATTTCACAACACACCTTCAACTAATGACCCGTTCACGCTAAGATTAGTTTCGGGAGTTCTACTCACCTGAATTCAATTTTGTAAAGTCGTACGGATTCCTTAACGTCTTAGCTATCTACTCATGTGATCAAAATCATAATTAGATCACCCAATTGTTACCAGATTTCCCTAGATCTTACTGACTCCGATTTCGTCCAAAATCTGGACTAGGTTGGGAAATTCCAAGTTACTATGAAAAAGTTTTCCTGCCCAAAATTTTCCCCGTTGAATTTTGTATAACGACGGGTACAGGTCGTTACAAATATTTAGTTAAGTAATCCAATATAAGATTAAAAATACTATTAATAGTAATAATAAAAATAATACAATAATAGTGGTTGATAAAATTATGACTTGCTATAATTTCCTTAATATTTACTTTGAACGAGGACGTTTCTTCCCACCCTAATAATGATAATACATGTTAATAGTATTAATAAAGGCTATGATCTCCTTATTTATCACATTTATAAAAAGTGATAAAATAATTACTCTTATTTGATTAGTTATCCTATATTTCAGAGAAGTCATATATTTCTTTGTTTTTTCTTTTAGTATTTTTGAAATTAAGATAAGTATAATAAAAAAAATTAGATAGAAAATAAAAATTTGCATTCAATATAAATTTTAATATATTAAAAGTGATATTTTCATCTTTATATAATGTTTTTAAATAGTTGTTTGTGATAAAGCCCAATCCGATCCCACTTTAGTTGTAGAAAAGATGTTGATAAAACAATCAAATTTAAATTTTTATATCTTGAATTTAATGAAGGAAATAACTTAATTATTTGGGATGTCATAGCTAGTATATGGCAAAAAAATTCATATGTCCTCACTCAAATAAATATATGAATAATATTCTGTACGAGAATATGATATATTATAGTCAAGGCTATGGTTGATTTGCGCAAATTTGTATTCTCACTCATTTTCCCAACTAATCTAATATGAATTAAATTTAGTACGTGGATATGATAACTTATAGGTAATGTCACATCTCATTTTTTCTAATTCCTCGTATCCTCACTCATTTCCTCAACTATTTTGTATGATATAAACTTTGTCCATTTTTGTTTGCGTGAATGTATCACACCAGTTCCTATCGATTCCATTTTTCAATCTTATTCTTTTCTTTTTTAATTTCTTTAGAAGTCGGTCTCATATAAATATCGTAAATTTCAAATAAGAAAGTCATAAATGGTAAGATTCAATCAATTGAAACATTGATAGAATTAAAAAAGATAAATGTAAAATTGTCCAGTGTATGTGAGTTGACTAAGATAGACACAAATAACATAAGTAAAATGTTATTTTCATCCGATTATCCTTATCTTAAGATTGACTCAATTGATTCATACAATAGAGCTTTGCACATTTTACTCTCTGCAATCTATATATATAAATATATAGAAGGTGATGTGGCACCTCTCTTTGGCTAGCATTCCTATTCATTTTTTTCTCATTTTTTCATTTTTTTATCCATAATATTGTACTAATTAAATAGTTTAAGAAAAAACTAACAAAAGAAATGATTACTAACGGTAATGTTAATGCCTAACAGTTATGTTATTAGTAAGCCTTTAACCAACAAAAAAAAGAAAACAGTAAGCCCACATAATAATAATAATTGGAAAAATTACCTAACTACATACCATTTATTATCATATTTTCTTATTTTCCCTACCATTTCAAAAAATATCAAAAATCTCCTCTTTTGCTCCCATCATCCTCTTTTTCAGATACATTAATTTGAAATCTCATACCCGTGATTTTCTTTTCTTTTTTCAAGCCACAAATCTCTTTACAGTTACCTACATTAATCCATTTTTAAATTTCACATATTTTCCCTTTCCAATTAACGATTTATAGTTATTCAAGAGGTAGATTTCTTTCCATCAATTCAATTTTTAATTTCTTTTAATTATTTTTTTAGTTTTTCATCTTAATTTTTTTTAAATAAATTGTGATTGATTAAGCATAGACAAAAGGATCTCCTAAACACATATATGATAAGGAAACATGGGTAGGTAATTGTGATTGTTAACATAATGCCAAAAGAAGCTTTTTGTTATCAGTTTTTCATCTGTTTATTGATCATCAATCTTATGATATAACTTCCGGTCTCTTTAATGGAAGATGGGTGGAAAACGTTGCTAATATAGAGAGTTCATCTTGGAGTGCATTTGGACTTGTTCCAGGAATTTCTAATGGCGGTCTTGATACACTTCATTCCATTGGTTCGATCTTTCAGTATTGGGCTTACCCAATTTGTTCGAGAAGGATACATCTTCGTTGCTTTCTGATAATTAGATTGCTGACTTTTATTTTAAATTTTTTGGTCCTTCACATAGGTTCAGATTTTTAATGTATCTAGTTGATTGTGTTTCTTAAACTAATGTATACTGCCTTTGTTTCAACATTATGGTACATTACAATTCTACCATGCACAATGTATCGTGTTCAAATATTAGTTTTGATACATAAACTTAATTAGTATTGACACTTGATACAAAAATTCTACCAAATGTATCACTTATCATGTATCAGTCTTTTCATTTACTAATTCCTGATACATATGGATTGTTCTCTCAAACAAAATAAGTTATATAAATAATAATGTATCATGCACTAATTTTTTAGGCATGATACGTAAATTTGAATTTATACTAAATTTATCTGATACGTAACAATTACCAAACAGTAATGTATTGATCTCAAACCTAACAACTTATGAGAAACAATTTCTTATTTAATATATCTAGTAGAAATACAACACTTATCAATTTAAACAAGATACATAAATAGTAATATATTGATAAATCTATCCATCTCGGAAACGAAATTCAAAAAATGATTTCACAACATTATGAAAGGTATGAATGATCCATCTTAGCTATTCCTCTCTTAAGCCTTTTTGTTTGTTGTATCAATGCGTAACTGATACATTAAATATCCAAACTCTTGTTTCTTCACATCAACGATGTATCAAATCTCCAAAATTATTTCTCAACTCATCGATCTCTAATTCAGTTGCAATGACTGATTTGAGATTCACAAACCAAAATTTTGAGCAACAACAATTCCATCACTTTTATATCTGTCGCGACCCAGACCGTCGTGATTGGCACTCACACTAACCCTCCGGTTGGAGAACCACTACTACAACCCAAGCTAAGCAACTTAGCCAAAAACTAAGGTATTTAAAGTTGCGGAAACAGGTTTAAATGCTAAGGAAAATAAATAGAATTCCCATAGACTCCACAAGTCAAACAAACAAATGCGGAAAATAACGCCTAGAACCTAAAAGTCAATGTACCAAAACATCTAAAGTTCAACAAGTCTAAGAAAATGGGTACAACCCAATTAAACATAAGAAATCCTAATGCACTAGTCTAAGTCCGAAATGTGGACATAGACGAAAAGAGAACTCATGGCAGCCCGAAAGAACTAGCTCACCCTTGAATTTAAGGTCTGTCAATAGCTGCTTGAAGATGCCCTGTACTCAATAAATAAAGAGCAAGTGTAGTATCAGTACACACCACAGTGTACTGGTAGAATCACACGGCTATCCCAATAAGTACAACATACATAAGCAATTACAACATAATAATAACATGCATACACTGAACATATACAATATCAACATCATTTACGAACAACGTACAATTTCACAATGTCAAGTCAATGGTCCTCTTATGGAACTCACACCCAAACTGTTAGTGTACCGGTACGTAGTACCCGATCCAATGTTTATGCCGGAACATGGCAACCGATCCCATATTTATGCCGAAACGTGGCAACCGATCCTAGTTAGTGTGTCGGAATGCAACACCCGATCCATTCGACAAGCCACAATCACAATCACAAGTATATTCTCAATTTATACAATCAAGTCATGATTCATGGCATTCATCATCCATCTATCCTCATTTACATTTAGTGTGATCAATAATGCATCATTCGCATACATACATGTATTATAATGAAGCAAGAACAAACATACATCACACAACATGAAATCGCAACCATCACCTACCTCAAGAAAAGCTTGAATCCCCTAAGAAACTTGATTCTTCCCTTTCCGGATTCCTTTCGCTTGTTCTTGGTCTACAAACAATCAATATAACACGGGAATCAATAAGTGATGTCTAATTACCCAAGTTACAATCAACTCTATCAACCCTAGATCAAACTCATGATCCCCATACCCAGATTAGGGCTTTTCCCACCATAATTTCAAGATCAAAACCCTCCCCCATCGATAATTACCCACTAGTTTACATATTACGGATCAAAAAATGATTCGGGTACTGAAAACCTTACTTTTAGCCTCAAGAATAATGGAAAACTCACAAGAAAACACCTTGGGTCGTCTCCTAGCTCTCAAAGTCGAAAAGTGCAGAATAAAACATTTTTGGAGTTTATTTCCGACTTAAATCGCGTATGTGCCACTACAACAGTCCTCACCCTGCTAAAGCGGCCCCGTCCTGGTGGGAAAATCCCGTCTTAGCGGCTTTCACAGAACTAGTGAGCAAATTTAATAAATCCGAACCCCCATTTCAGAACGCACATTCAACCCATGACACTCAGAAAATATTTGTTCACACTAAGATCAGTTTCGGGAGTTCTACTCACCCGGATTTGATTTCGTAAAGTCATACGGGTTCCTTAACGGCATAGCTATCTACTCATGAGATCAAAATCATAATTAGACCACCCAATTGTTACCAGATTTCACCAGACCTCACTAACTCCGATTTCGTCCAGATCTAGATTAGGTTGAAAAATTTCAAGTTACTACAAAAAAGTTTTTCGACCCAAAATTTTTTCCCGCTGGTTCTCCTATAACGACGGGAACCGGTCGTTACAGTATTGTTCATACCTCACCTCACCTCACTTTCTTAGATTCTGAAATGTCTCAACAAGATCGACATGTTCATGTTGTATCAGTACAATTTGTCGACAAATTTGATTCAAAAATTGAGATTGTTTTGGGAGAATGGAAAGAAGAATTTTGGATCTAAAAACACATTATATATATATCAAATTAGTAATGTATCACGATTTATATCATTATACAAATTCAAAAATTAAAAAACATAGGATATACATAGCAAATCCAAACGACTTAAATCAAAATTGAAAGGATCTTCGATGAACTTGAAGATTCAAAAGGAAATCATTTGTCCAACAACAATTCCATCACTTTTGTATCCTTCATAACTCACCTCTCCAACCCAAAATTTCGATAAAAGTTTTTGAATTAAATCTGAAAGGTTTCTTTACTGAACAGGGGGAAGCAATTTCAAATTTTAAACAAATCCAATGTATGATTGAGAGTAAGAAGAAACATAAACGTAATTCATGGGATTTAATTAGATTTTTAGATTTTATTCCCTCTTTAGCGCAACAAAAAGATTCTTCTTCTATTAGAATTAATGTATCTGGATGGTGAATTAATATATCTAGATGGTGACTTATGTATCCGGAAGGTACAAATTTTAAGGGATTATTGTAATTAAAAAAAGAGTACGGATATAATGTTATTTACTCTTTACACTATGAGATTTATGTAAGTTATACATTTTTTTTTGGGGGTGGGGGTTGGCGGTGGGGGGGGGGGGGNGGGATTGGGGTGGGGTGAAATTAAAATTTGAAATTGGAAATATTTTTTAAAAACAAACTTTAAATTATTTTTTTGGGGGAGGGGGGTGGTATGAGGTGGTAGGGGGCTGGCGGGAGGGGGTGGGGGTCGGTTGAGGGTGGGGTAAAAAAATAAAAAAATTATAGTTGAAAAATATTTTTTAAAAATAAGCTTTAAATATTTTTTTAAAACAAAAAAAATTGTAATGTCATTTTCCTTAAATTTGAGGAAAATGAGTTGATTTGGAAAACATTTTACCCAACAAAACATGAGAAAATTAGAAAACATTTTCCGAAAAATATTTTCCTTCATACCAAACACACCCTAAATTGCAATGTTGCCTTTTTGCGTGTATTTAACTTTTTCTTGTTTTAAAATATTTTTAAAAGTAAAATACATCTTTTATGTCAAAAATATCATTTGTTAAAAAATAACTAGAGAGAGCAAAATTATTTATCCAAATTACAATTAGTAAGAAAATTAAGATAATTTAAGACCAAATTGTAATCAAGTTTAGAATCGTAAAAGAGACGAATCAAATTGTACTGATTTAATTACATATGATATTAGTAATGTGATTCAAAATTGAATTGAATTGACTTGGGGATATCTATATATATATATATATATATATATATATATATATAATGTGTGTTCGCTATTAATTGTGCGTTTTAATTATTCCTACTTCATCAAGAAAAAAAAAGTAAAATACATGATTTCACGTGTATTAAAATAAAATATATGCACATTCTATTCAATAAGTGAATAAACAAATAAATAAAAGAATTAGATGTGAAATTCGTCAAATTTTCTTTTGATAATACATCATTGTTTTGGGGACAAAATTATTCGTCACAAACTTGCAAAAAATATGATATCTCAAAAGAAATTAACTTTTTCTATTTAAATCATCACAAATAATAGAATGATCAATTAAATCTTGATTCAAGCAAGTTATAATACAAGAATTCATAATGATTATGTATAATGATGAAAATTTGAAAAAATATGTTTTGTTACATTAAGGCCAGCTCTTCTAGTAGACGACAATAGCCCGTGCGTGCACGGGCCCAGTGCAAAAAATTGGTAAAAGGCTGGTAATATGAACCCCAAACCTTTAGGCCAAGCAATCCCAGAAACCTATATTTGGCATATGCTCTTCAACCACCTATTTCTGTATTCTATCAAATAGCAAATAATTATAATAAATCAAATAGTTATACAGATACACACTAAGAATCAAGTAGCAGCAAAAGCACTTCACTCAATTCATTATTAAGTGCTTTCATCATTCAACTATTACTATCAGTATTTCCTATCTTTAATGTTATTTACTTGCTCTTTGTCTATTAAAAAAAATAATCTTACCTTAAATTAGGATAATGTTCTAGTAATCTCCCTCTTCTGAATTCTGAGCATGAAAGTAAAGCATCATAATTGATGAGTGTGTGTATTCGATGCTATTTACAAATCTACATATTTCACAGAAGCTCACTTTTTGAAAAGGTAAAATAGATGGTGACAGTGCAGTGACAAAACGCTATAATCGACAAGATACTTGTATTTGAGATAAGTGTTTTAAGTTATGGATGTATAGTAAGAATGGAGCATGGTCAGCTGCTGCAAGCCTTATTAAAGCGTTGGGCATCATGCATATTCTTGTTGAACTTCATTCTAGTTTTTCAAGAAAAAACAGTGCATAGGCGAAAAGTCCCTGTAAGATCACATGGTCCCACAAACTTAAAAGTTCTAAAATTATACATCCATATGCAGCGAAAATTTACTGCAACACTAAAACACAAGCATGGATTTATTAGACACGTGCAACTAGTAAGTAAATGAAAGGCAACGACTCACCAATATTAGAACAAGAAACAAAAAAAATCATAAATACAAGCAAAGGAAAACAGAACCAAAAAAATACCTTGTAAAAATTGCACACATGAGACACTTTGAACTAAACTTCAGAAAAGAATCAAATAGGAAATTCTTATCCTATATCCTGAATCCAATATATATGTACTAAAAGTTCTCACAATGTTTGGTATACAAAAAGCAAGCAGTCATCTTCTTCCAAATTTCCAACATCACTCTTCCTCGAAGAATTATTAATGGGAACTGTTCAAAACTCATCGTAAGAAGCTGGTCTAAAACAATACATCAACCGTCGAAAACAGAGGTCGAAAGATAAAACTAAGGAATTTCAAAACAGCTAGAGAAATTATGTATAATCAAAAGCAAAATGTGTTTTTTCCTTGTCTTCACATATAAATTTCTAAGTTGTGGTGACTTCCTATTTATTTATAACAGAATATTTCATTTAATCGTAATATGAATCTTTGAACATCAGTTAATATGTCATTAAATACAAAATTATTATACCGACCACAGTTTTGGTAACTGGAGACAATTAAATGAAGGTGTCAATTAAGTCTTGCTTTGGTTTTTTGTGACACTTTGACCAAGAAAGGGTCAAATCCATTTTAAAATGTAATTAAGTAAATCTGGGACCAAATTAACATTTTCAAAACTTTCTAATCTTTTATAAAATACAAAAAAACACTTCATTTTCAAGTATAATTCTATCCAAACCATTTTAAAAAAAGTAAAAGAAAATAGAATTTTCCGTTCTTCTCCCAACGCTCTCTCTTCTCTTCTTCTTTCTTAGAAAATCCGACTGTCAAAACAAATATTCTCCCCCATTATTTTATCTTCCTCCTCATCTCCGACCGTGACTCTCTCATCTTTCTGAAGTGAAGATTGTGCTCGAGTTAAAATGTGGGTAAGTCATTTTTTTGAAAGATTTTACAATTTTCAAACAATACTAAGTTTTTTTCTTGGGTTAATGAAAAATAAATTGTTTTATAGATGTGAAAATTGAATAATGGTATAATGGTAGCTATTATTTATTGTTTTTGAAAGAAAATCAACAAACCCAAAAAAACCCTAATTTTGGGGAAATGTATATGTATTGTTAACATTCAGTGAAAATTAATTTTTTTTGTTGCTTTTGTTGTTCTTTTTGTGACCATTTTGTTCATATGATTTTAGAAATATAGTCTTGTTCAGTTGTCCAACATATATTTCATTTGTTGAAAGATGTGTCGTATGCTGCTACATTTTAGTGATATGTTGGTATATATTCCAACAGAGTTGTCATTTGTTGGAACATATCACATATGTGTTAGGGCAACAAAATGGTCATCTATAGTAACAGAAGATTAATCTGTGGCATATGAAGATTCATCTGTGGCCACAGAAGATTCATTCGTGGCAACAGAAGGTACATATGTGGAAACATAATATCCATCTGTGTCAACATAAGTATAAATTGCTACCCATTATTATTTATAATCAATTGTAAACTCTCAACCTTTTTTTATTTGCTTTGTAGATGAAATGATACAAGAAGCTTCATCCATGACAACAACTCAATCTTTTATTGGTGTTGCTTCCTCTTCTAACAACAAATGCTTTTTTTGTCTATGCGAAGAATGTGAGCAGCAACATGATTATTTTATTAGTCATGTTAAAGAACTGACTGATATTTTTAAGGAAATGACTTATAATATTGATGTACATACATCCAAGAAGATTTCACAGCCTTTGAAGTGTAGGAAGTTGAAAAAATCTATTTCCCAATCACTATCTATAATTAGTGAAAGAAAAAAATCAATGACTACTGCTTTAGTACCACACTCAAACCCAAAAGGCAAGGAGAAGGAGAAGGAAAAGGAGAAGGAGAAGGAGAAGGAGAAGGAAAAGGAGAAGGAGAAGGAGAAGGAGAAGAAGGACGAGGAGAAGGAGAAGGAGCAAGAGAAGGAGAAGGAGCAAGAGAAGAAGAAGGAGAAGGAGAAGGAGAAAGTGAAAAAGAAAGCGAAAGAGAAAGATAGAAAGAAAAAGAAAGAGAAGAAAGTTGAAGTCGTCAGTTGTGATGTGAAGCAACAATATCCATTTGAAGGTTTTAACATTGACGGCGAGGGTCCAAATGAACTAATGTCATCCTTCTCGCAATGGATATATGAGGGTCTTTACAAGCATCATGCAAAAAAGTAAAGTCGTTCAACTATTATTAGTATTTCTTCTTGTTGTCCACTAAATATTTACTTATAATAATTACAAAATTGCAGAAGAGACAAGGACGATCACTACTTAGCCAATTGCTCGGATCTTGAGTTCAAACTACTTGATTTTGTATTTGCATTTCCAAAGAAGAAGGACTGATTCTATGTAATGTCTAAACCGAATAAGTGTTGGACTGATGAGGTAAATTCATGTCCACTTTTATCTTTTGATTAAGACATGAATACATACAAATAAATTGATACATAAATACACTTGTTGATGCATCTGTGCAGTATGTGGATGTCATTTTATACTATTTACGAAAGAAGTCGAAGCAACAGAGTCATTCTAAATATAGATATACCACTACTAATTTTTTTTTCAAAACATACATTGACAATGCCAGTGTTGTTCCTGAATATGAGAATAAAATCGTTGGCACTATCAAACGGTTTGGTATACTTGCTGGACTGCCTTGGCACCTCACATATGAGGTTTATGTCCCTGTAAATTGTAATAGGGAGTTTCATCGGGTCTTGGTAGTCGTTGTATTGAAGGAACGACACATAAAGGTGTATGATTCGATGTCCTCATCTAGGACTAACAGAAAATTGTGCGCCGAGATTCAAAAGTTGTCTACAATGTTGCCAAAGTACGTTGAATCCAGCGGAGTTTATGAGCAAAAAGACCGAACCAACTGGTCAGCTCTTGAATCTTACTAGGGAAAGAAAAAATCTTACCCATTTGAAGTCATACATGTTACTGGCATTGCCCAACAAGCAAGCAATAGTCTGTAAGTAGTATCACATTATTTTTTTAGTCTCACCACTATCGAAATGTGATGTTAATATTAGGTTTATTATATTTTCTAATTGATGATATACCATGCAGTGATTGTGGAGTTTTTGTAGTTGCATACGTTGAGTTTTTGAGTGATGGACTACAAATACCATTTGATGGAATTATTTCTCAATCCCTTCGCTTGAGATATGCTTCACTCCTATGGAATTATGGAATTTTAAAGGCTCGGAGTGGCTATGTTAGTAACAATGAAGACTCACAGAGGCCTAGACCTAAAAAAGCAAAGTTCGATGAAAATATTGTGGTTACCACCACTGATTAGATTGATGGTTATGTATATCATTGTGAATTACCTTTTTGTTGATAAGTTGTATAAAATAATTGGTGAAGTGTTCATTTTTGCTGATACTATTAATATTAATGATTATTATTTTTTTTTTATTTTGTTGAAACAAATGTCAATTATGATGGAAAAGAAGAAATGTAGTGTCTGTGGCAACATATATAACATATGTTGTAAAAAACACTGCAGAATTATCTGCATGTTCCCAACAGAAAGGATACATGTGGTAACATATGTCACAGAAAGAAGATATGTTGTAGCATATGTCATAGAAAGGAGATATGTGGCAACATTATATTGTCATCAATTGTTCATTTTTGCTGATAATATTAATATTAATAATTATTAATATTATTTTTATTTTGTTGGAACAAATGTCAATTATGATGGAAAGGACGAAATGTGGTGTCTGTGGCAATATATATAACCTCTGTTGTAAAAAACACCACAGAATTATTTGCATGTGCCCCAACAAAAAGGGTATATGTGGCAACATATGTCGCACTTTGAATTGTCAAAATTAAAAAAAAATTGAAAAGGTTTAAAACAATCGTCCCTTCATTTTTCCCTCTCTCCTCTCCTCTATAAAAGATAAAAGGTCATTTCATATTCCAAATTTAATTTAATTTTACTTATTTCCATTTTTTTTCTCTTCTTTCCTTCCTTTCTCTCGTTCCATTATTCCTTCACAGATCAAGGTTGTTGTGGTGATATTTTCTACAACATCAGTGGTAATCTGTTGCGATCCTCTTCTACAACAAGGTGTCGTTGCCCTCATCATTTTTAGTTTGCCGTTGATATCTTGTCAGGTAAAATTTAATTAGGGTTTTGAGAAATACTTACTAGTATTAAAATAGGACGTTTTTAGTGGTTTTATCACTTATTTGTTTGTAGGATGGTTGGATAGTTATTCCTTAATTTATAGTTCATTGGTTAGGGTTTAGGGAGGGTTTTGTGGTTTGTTCGTTGGTTCATATGTGGTATTGAATCGTATTTGTTGTTTGTGTTGTTGTGTTTGGTTGTTGTTATTTTTGTTAAGAAATATTTAATTTTTGTGGTTGCAGATACAAATATAATGGCTCCTGTCAAAAGAAAAATTGTATTAACAAAAGAAACAACTGAAACAAAGATCCAAAAGAGGCCTAGGACTAGAACTTGTAGGAAGAAGAATGAAAATTCGACTACCACTCTTTTAGAAGAACTAGCATCTGAAGCAGTTTCTTCTTGTCAAGTAGAAGTAGAATTTTCTCAAAAAGAATATGAAGAAAGAGAAAAAGAAAAAAATGAAGTAGATGATAATGGAGAAAGAGCAGAAGAAGTTGAGGAAGAAGAGGGAAATAAAAAAGAAGTTGAGGAAGATAAAGGAAAACAAAAAGAAGTTGAGGAAGAAGAAGGAAAAAATAAAGAGGTAATTGAGGAGGAAGAAGAAAAAATAAATGAAGTTGATGAAGACAAAGGAAAACAAAAAGAAGTTGAGGAAGATGGGATCAAAACTATCATTGCACACACTTTTCTTGTGCATTTGTAGCCTAATGTTACTGGTGATAGCATTATGAGGTCAGCAATGGGAAAACCTTTCGATACCTTCAGGATCACCCTCAAGCAGAATGGTTTGGAAGATTTTTTTAGGAATAGTTGTTTTGGTCATTTTCTTGAATTGCTAGAGAATAATAATGCACGTTTGCAAATGACCATGGTCTATGAACTTCTGAAAAGAAGGTTCATTTTTCAGAATGTTGAAAAGAATGATGAGGTTTTGATTAATTATTGTGGCATGCCACTCTTCTTTGGCAGAAGGGAGTTTTCCATAGTTTCAGGGTTAAAATGTCATCCTCCTTCTGAGCCAGTCCATGAATTCATAGTCAAAAAAGAACCACGGAGACGAAAGAAATGAGGAAAAGAAGAAACAAGCAGTCAACTGAGGAGCAGGACTTGGTGTCCCTTGTTGGCACAATCTTCAAAAATCCCGATTTAATATATTTGTTAAATGTCAAGGATACACCAAGGAAGCACAAGGAGTCATTGTCCTTAGTTTGGTTTGTACATAATGTACTTTTGGCCAAAGATCTCAACAACAACATATCCCTTAAATGGGTGAATTTATCTCAAGATATTGAGGATTTCAACAACTATCCTTAGGGTCATGAGAGCTTTGAATTAACTGTCAAATACTTGTTGAAACCTTTAGGACCAAAGACCAATAACTTATTTGGCTTTCTATGGGCTTTCATGGTAAACATAAATGTTCTTAATCTTTTTATATTATATTGAATAATTCAACATTTGATTTGTGATATGTTTTCCTTTTTTATAGGCGTGGGCATTTGAAGTCATTCCTCACTTGACTCATCAAGTAAATGCAGAAGAAGAGATCTCATCTCTAAGAATATGAGATGGCTGAGATCAACAACAAAAACTGCCAAAAATATTCCAGATCTTTATAATCCTCCTCATGATGCAGTAAGTTATTATTATATTACACCCATATATGTAGCAACATGTGACCCAAATATTACTAGAGATGACTCATATGTTACATATGATCCATCTATCGCAACATATGATACAAATATTGCTACAGATGACTCATATGTTGCTACAGATAATCCCTCTATTGCAACATGTGACACAAATGTTGCTACATATGCCTATATGTGTCAACATATCACCTATCTGTAGTGACATATGACACATATGTGGCAATATCTTACCCAAATATTTCTACGGATGACTCATTTTTATAATTTTAGGTTGTGCATCCATGGCTTGTCCCAACAGAAAAGGAATTGCAAATGTCATATCTAATTACTCTAGGGTTGGTTGAAACCTTATTTGATCCTCTTTTGGATAGAGTTAAAATGGAATTGGCTGGAGAAAGAACCATCAAAAGAGATAGAGTTGTTAATGAATTAGTTGTTTTTTATGGGGGTGATGGTCGTGGTATTGATGTTGGTGTTGTTGCTGGTACTGGTGCTAGACAAGACCAAGGGGCTACCTCTTGTAGAAGAAGCTTAGGCTTTCTCTGTGAGAAGTGCAAGAAACAAGATGACAATTCTATCATGTATCTTCAAACATTTAGTAGGTTGTCAATGAATTTAAAAACAAGAGGGGAGTCAAGGTCATTCCATCAAAGAATGTTCGGCATCCATATACTCCACAGGCCAAGAGGAGGAAAAAAATCCTTTATCAAGGCAATACAAAATTTGAAGAAGAAGATCTTTGGAGAATTGCCAATGACCGTAGGAGAGGAAGTGCTGGAGTTCAAGCATGTGAATGTTTATAAGCGTGTGACTATAGCTAAAAAGAACAAACTGGTGGACATGACGAGAGCAAAGGAACTGCGTGCACAATACGATATGCATTATTTTAATGGAGAAGATTTCAGGACCATGATAAGCATCAACATTTGGTGGGAAGACTGGGTAATTTTTCTCTACTAGTACCTTCAATTTATAATGTTCGTTTGTTTTACTTTTCAATGATTACTCTTTTTTACTCTTTAATATTATTTTTTATTTCAGTATGTTGATGAAATCCTTAGCCTCATGCAGGAGAGGCATGTGAGATACCCTGAGTACTATGATTCCACATATAGAATCCTGGATCTCAACTTCTATTCCAACTTCAAAGTAAGATATGATAAAATGAGCGATGAGGCAACAACAATTGGTGGCAGAAGCTTTACGTAGTTAATTAATGAGTTTGAATGGGATGAAGATATGATTAACTATGTCAGGGGCATTAGACCATATCCTGGAGGCATGGATTGGATTGGTGCAAAAGGCTTGTTGCAGTCATGAACTTGAACAAAACTCATTTTGTGACTCTTGAGATCCTCTTGCCCGAGGGTCGCATGAATGTTTATGACTGCCTGCTGATGGGTATGGAACATGCCAAGTTTTTGACATTTATACAACCTGTCTTCGAGTTGCTGTCAAAATTATTGAAGCAAAGTGGAATAATGAAGCATTTGCCAGATAAGTTTCTCAATGAACCATGGGAATTTAAAGGTCGATTGAAACCCATGGTAACAAAAGATTCCACAGCCTTGTGCGCGTCATATTCGCTTGCATTTATTGAGCATTTGATTACCCGTACATCAATTCAACCTCCCCAAACCCTGTTGTGTGACAATGCAATTCGGCGAATGCAATGTGTTTGGGTTGCTGTGATAGTATCTAGAAGCTTGGAGCCATGATAATGTGTTTGTAATTAAAGACAATGTATTATTTTATCACTTATGTTATTTTATCTTATATTGAGAGCAAGTACGTAGTATGTGATGTTATATTGAGAGCAAGTACTTGATCAAATGTTGTTACATATGTCTCATATGTAGCAACATATGTGTCATCTGTATCAACATATGTGTCATATGTAGCAATATATGGGTCATCTGTAGCAACATATGGGTCGTCTGTAGTAACATATGCCTCAAAAGGTTGCTACATAAGGGTGATATGTCGCAACATTTGAGGCATCTGTAGCAACAAATGAGTCATCTGTAGCAACATTTGACTCATATGTTGTGTTAAGAACAAGTAAAAATGTTGGAACAAGAGTGCAAAACTACGTTTATTTATTTTATTTCCACAACTATGATAATTTTAATGGTTGTACACAACTACATAAGAATTTTTCATCCTCCACAGTGTTCTTCTTAGTAATGCTTAAAAATAGAAAAAAAACCACAACAAACAACACGAAGATTAGCTTCCAGTTGTTACAACATTTGGTCTTCTTCTTCTCCTTCATCACACATTTGTTACTTCTTTTAATATGATTTTCATCATCAATTTCCAACTCCTTAATTTTGTTCGCCAATCTCAGAATAGCGAACTTGGATCGAATATCAACATCTTCACAATCCCTCCATCTAAAGAAGTTGCATGCATTCTCCTAAAATACACACCACAAAGAAATTTAAATAAAAAAAACAAAATAAAGAGAAGTCTCAAGACTAAGATGTAGAAATGTACATACACGATAGCGTCGACAAGACCAAAATCTTCAACCTGGATTGTCCTTCGACCATGAAGTTTGTTTTGAAAGTAAGTCTCCATGTTTGCAATAGATTTTCACACCCAACATGGGATCGTTTTAATCATTACAAATTCGATTCAATATTGTATTTGACATTATATCAAAAGTAACAAAAACAAACAAAACTCATTCATTAGATCTAGATCTAGAGTACTGATCTATATTTAAAGAACTCATTCTTACCCAGCCACTATATTGCAAAATTAATAATTTTATTGGTTTGACAATACATGACAATGGTGAGATTTGATTTAACCAAAGGCTAATTAAATTAGTTGCGTGTTAAAAAATAAAGAACAGAAAAGACTGACAGAAAAAGACTGATGAAATAAAAAACATCATTATATCCCATGCACTCCAGAGATCTAAGATCCATGCGAAGAGAGAGAGAGAGAAAGCGTGAAAAGGAGAGAAATTGAAGCAACGAGGAAGAAAATGAAAACCCTATTCTTGGAATAAAAATGAAAACCCTAATTTATATATATATCCCTTCTAGAAATGAAATAATGGGTCGATTGGGCCAGTTTAGAGGTTGGGCATGCCTATGACTTTTATAAAGTACTTACATTTTTTAAGCTATTGCAACATATGTCAATTATGTGTACATGCAAGTAGTATCACCATTAACAGAGAGAAATTCAAGCACATAAACTTGCGAAACATTAAGCATAAATTTAAACATGTCATTGATAGTTGATAGTTGAACTAGTGACATGCAAGGCTAGGCTATACTACATATCCATATTTACAAGGCATTAACACCAATAAAAACAACAAAATTTACATTTGAAATGCGCTAGCCCATTGATAGTTGATATAGTGACATGCAAGGCTAGGGTAGGCTACATATCCATATTTACAAGGCATTAACGCCAACAAAAATAACAAAATTTACATCTGAAACACTCTAGCCCTATACTACTACTTCAGCCAGCAAAAAAGGATTTGACCGGAGGATCTGGAGTCAACATTGAGTGATTAAACCTAGAGGGGCATCACCATTCTTTCTTGAAGGGTGGTGGATCACACCTACCCATGCAATCTGTCACAAGACCACCTACAGAAAAACAAACAACCATAGTTAGTTACCCCATACACGTCGTTACAGTAGACAAGAAACTACCAAATGATGAAACTACCCTCCATTAGACAAGATCCGACAAAAACAAACAACGTACATTACCCATGCACTGAAAACACACTTGAAGAAGACATCATATTAACTGAGAACAACATAATTACGTTGATTACCCACAACAAGAGCATGCGGAGACTTAAATTTGTCCAAGGTGGTAACATCTTCTCAGGGAAATTTGAGTGTGAGGAGAGGAGAAAGAATAAAGAAAAGAAAATATAAAACGAGACCTTATTTTTGTGAATTAAGGGAATCCGAATGAACCCTTTTATAATGAGTGAGAGTGAGTGGAGTGTGTGTTAGTGGAGTATTCTAGAATGATTTGTTACATTACATGTTGAATTAACCCCAAAAAAGACCATTTTATGATATACACATGTTGCCACATATTACATGTCTGTTGCGATTTATCAAACAAAATGTGCATATGTTGCCACAAATGACACTTCAAGGATCGGTTAATCGATAAATTGAGTGATTTAAGAATGAGAAATGTCAAATTGGACCAAAATTTAGTACTTTGAACCATAATTAAGCAATAAAAATATGTTATAACACTTGGAACAACGATTTACAAAGGTGTTATATAACTATCAGATAGACTTACTTGGTCATTGGTCATTGTATGATGAACTAGTGAGATGATAGTCTTTGTAAGAAAAAATTGATAGACTTGAATGAAGGTTGTTGTATTAGACCATAATTCTGTACTTAAACATGTTGTAGGACTATATATTAGTGTTACATGTTGAATTAGGTGACAATTTAATTGAATTAATCCGAAATAGAACATTTTATGATATACACATGTTGCCACATATTACATGTTTGTTGCGATTTATCAAACCGAACGTTCATATGTTGTCACATATAATACTTCAAGGATCGGTTAATCGATAAATAGAGCGATTTAGGAATAGGAAAAATGTCAAATTGGACCAAATTTTAGTACTTTGAACCATAATTAAGCAATAAAAATATGCTATAACAATTGGAACAATGATTTACAAGGGTGTTATATAACTATCATAAGGAATTACTTGGTCATTGTATGATGAACTAGTGAGATGATAGTCTTTGTAAAAATAATTGATAAAATTGAATGAAGGTTGTTGTATTAGACCATAATTCTGTATTTAGACATGTTGTAGGACTTTATATTAGTGTTACATGTTGAATTAGGTGACAATTTAATTGAATTAATCCCAAAAAGACCATTTTACGATATGCACATGTTGCCACATATTACATATCTATTGCGATTTATCAAACATAACGTTCATATGTTGCCACATATGATACTTCAAGGATAGGTTAATCGATAAATTGAGCGATTTAGTAATGGAAAAATGTAAAATTGGACCAAATTTCAATATTTTGAACCATATTAAGCAATAAAAATATGATATAACACTTGGAACAACGATTTACAAGGGTATTATATAACTATCATATGGAGTTACTTGGTCATTCTATGATGAACTACTAAGATGATAGTCTTTGTAAAATTAATTGATAAAATTGAATGAAGGTTGTTGTATTAGACCATAATTATGTACTTAGACATGTTGTAGGACTATATATTAATATTACATGTTGAATTAGGTGACAATTTAATTGAATTAATCCCAAAAAGACCATTTTACAATATACACATGTTGCCACATATTACATATCTATTGCGATTTATCAAACATAACGTTCATATGTTGCCACATATGATACTTCAAGGATAGGTTAATTGATAAATTGAGCGATTTAGGAATGGGAAAATGTAAAATTGGACCAAATTTCAGTATTTTGAACCATATTAAGCAATAAAAATATGATATAACACTTGGAACAACGATTTACAAGGGTATTATATAACTATCATATGGAGTTACTTGGTCATTCTATGATGAACTACTAAGATGATAGTCTTTGTAAAAATAATTGATAGAATTGACTGAAGGTTGTTGTATTAGACCATAAGTTTTTACTTAGACATGTTGTAGGACTATATATAAGTGTTACATGTTGAATTAGGTGACAATTTAATTGAATTAATTTCCAAAACACAATTTTACGATATACACATGTTGCCACATATTACCTGTCTATTGCGATTTATCAAACAGAATGTTCATATGTTGCCACATATGATACTTCAAGGATAGGTTAATCGATAAATTGAGCAATTTAGGAATGGGAAAATGTCTAATTGGACCAAATTTTAGTACTTCGAACCATAATTAAGCAATAAAAATATGATATAACACTTGGAACAACGATTTACAAAGGTGTTATATAACTATCATATGGAGTTACTTGGTCATTGTATGATGAACTAGTGAGATGATAGTCTTTGTAAAAATAATTGATAGAATTGAATGAAGGTTGTTGTATTAGACCATAATTTTGTACTTAGACATGTTGTAGGACTATATATTAGTGTTACATGTTGAATAAGATGACAATTTAATTGAATTAACCCCAAAAGACCCTTTTACGATATACACATGTTGCCACATATTACATGTCTGTTGCGATTTATCAAACAAAACGTGCATATGTTGCCACAGATGACACTTCATGGATCGGTTAATTGATAAATTGAGCGATTTAGGAATGGAAAAATATCAATTTTTTTTAGATTAAACATTTTATAACGAATAAATTCAGAAATAGAATGTGCATATGTTGCCACACATGAAAATTGAATTAATACATAAATTTAACTACTTCATCGATTTCTAAATAACACATACATACTTCACAATGAAAGTGGAGGCTTTGAACAGTGCAACAAATTGTTCTTTTTCTCAACAAATGAGGTTCTGGCACTCTTCCATATAAAGTATATCGCAACTTGTCTCGACATCTTCTGAGTTTTAGTGGAGTCATGTTGGCAATGAACATTAAGTCTTCTCTCATGGATTCACCGCCATTGAAGATTGAAATTATGGCAAGCACATAGGATGCATCAATGTGACCACCGTTTGCTGCTTGACTAAGAATTCTCAATCCATTTGAATCGCTACGGTTGAAAAAATCATACTACAGAAAAAATAACACATTTAAAATGCAAACTACATTGATAAAAACATGAATACATTCGAAAAACATTAAAAACTACCACGCCTTTTCTGTATAAGGCTTCTAAATTCCCCGATGCTCTACACATTTCAAGGAAAGAAGTGCATCTTCAAACAACTTAACACGGCCATATAAATATAGGAATGTTGAGCAATCTTACCTTCTAATATACAAAAGGTTCATTAGCGACTTGATTGAGGACCTTGGAACTAAGAAATCAAATCAAATGGTTAGGAAATCAAATTAAAGAGAGAAAATTGTTTAATACATATGTACCTTAATTTAACCCTCATTAAATCTTTGAGGGAGTAGGAAGCAACCCTTTCAACGATATCAATTAGTAGTTCCCTTGAAAGGGATTCAATGTAGTTTTTTTTTACTCATAGTCATTTTTGAAGATTTCTTATTCTTCCTTCCTATCTTGGAGAAAATTAAATGAAAGGACCGTCTATTGTTGTGTTCTTCTTATATAATATAATCCCAATGTAATGAATGTGAAAAGTTGCAACTTCTGAAGAAGAAGAGGCACTTCTGACTTTTCAAATGCAAGTATTTAATTTTTTTGAAAAAATGATAAAATATAAAGAGTTGTAATTAATGAAGGAGGTTGATGTATTAGACCGTAATTCAATTGTATTAGCCCCAAAAAGCACATTTTAGGATATACATATGTTGCCACATATGACATATCTGTTGCAGTTTAAACTGTTAAATACAACATTTTATACCACAGAACGTACATATGTTGCCGCAGATGACATTTCAAGGATGGTCAAAATGAGAACACTATGGAAAAAAACAATTATTTTTAGATTAAACATTTTATAAAGAACAAATTCAAAAATAAGTACAAAATAGAAAAAGGCAACCTTTTTCACGATGAATTTGGTTTGCAAGTTATGTACATATATTGCCACATATGGCAATTTAATTAATACCACACAGTGGTATAAGGCAGAAATTTAACTACATAATCTAGTTTTAAATCACAACGAATATTATCTTCATTGTCGTTTCCCATGGGCCAACCATTCCTGCGACCGATTCGCTCAAATTGATGAACAGTGCAACAAATACGTCTTCCTCCCAACAAATGAGGTTCTGGCACCCACATTCACCTAAAATATTTTGCAAATTATGTCGACATCTTCTGACTTTTAGTGGCTCCGTTTTTTTCATGTTGGCAATGAATATTAAACCTTCTCTCATGGATTCACCGCCATTGAAGATTGAAATTATGGCAAGCACATAGGATGCACCAATATGGCCACCGTTTGCTGCTTGATTAATCATTCCCAATGCAGTTGGATCGTTACGGTTGAAAAAATCAAACTACAGAAAAAATAACACATTTAAAAGGTAAAATACATTGATAAAAACGTGAATACATACGAAAAACATAAAAAATTACCTCGCCTTTTTCTGTATAAGGCTTCTAAATTCCCCGATGCTCTGCACATTTCCAGGAAAGAAATGGCTTCTTGAACTATCGAACATCTGCGATAAGGAAAGTTGACCAATGTTACCTTTTGATATACAGAAGGTTCATTAGCGACTTCATTGAGGACCCTGGAACTGAGAAATTAAATCAAATGGTTAGAAAATCAAATTAAAGAGCGAAAATTGTTTAATACATACATACCTTAATTTAACCCTCATTAAATCTTTGAGGAAGTAGGAAGCAATCCTTTCAACGATATCAATTAGTAGTTCCCTCGGAAGGGATTCAATGTAGTTTTGTTTTACTCATAGTCATTTTTGATGATTTCTTATTCTTCCTTCCTATCTTGGAGAAAATTAAATGAAATGACCTTCTATTGTTGTGTTCTTATATAATGCCAGGAAAATGTGTGAAAAGTTGCAACTTCTGAAGACGAACATAAGAGAAGAGAAGAGAGAAAGAAGAAAAAGACAAGGGAAGAGACACAACTTTTGACTTTTCAAATGAAAGTACTTATTTTTTTAAAAAAAAGGATAAAATATGAAGAATTGTAATTAATTTTTTTCTTGAAAGTTTTTCCAATGACAGTTTTGATTGATTGATGGTTCACACGCCTTACACATAATTATTTATTAGAAATATGTTGGAACAGATGCATTTTCTGTGGTACTTGTAACACATAATTGACATATGTTGGAGCATATGCAGTATTATGTTGTAAGATCTAACACATAATTAATATATGTTGGAACAGATGCGTTATTTTGTAGTACATGTAACACATAATTGATATATGTTGGAACATATGCAATATTCTGTTGTAAAATCTAACACATAATTGACATATGTTGGAACATATGCAATATTCTGTTGTAAGTAGCAACACATAATTAAATAAATCACACATTTTATATAAATAACATAACATAAGTTGATTCAAATTAAGATAGTAAGATACAGAACATCATCCTCAAATAAAAAAGAACATTCATTAAAATTCAACAACACTTATGGAGCATTTCGATTTGGGCATGTAGTTCTTTTGTGGCCAAAGTCCCTACATACGGAACACTTATTTTTTCTTGTTGGAAATGATTCACCAGCTCCACACCATCTCTTATATCTCCTTCTTCCAGGTTTGCTTTGATCAACTTATGGAGGAGGTATTTCTCTCTCTATGACATCCAAAGGGACAACCCAAGAATCTTCAGGTGGCACCGGGTGAATTTCCTCACAATAATTCATTATGTATTTTTCCACTGAATAATTTGGAGAGGAGTACTCTTAAATCCGATTTCCAAATTAGCACCATATTGGGCTCAAAGCGCTGCCATGGCATGTGGACAAGATATTTTGTCCAAGTAAAAAATTCTACAAGTACAAGTTCTTCTTTGTAGATCCACCGTAGCAACATCACCATGACTAGTGACACTAAACTTGTAGTTAGCGATTTGATGAGCCAACAACTTGTTGCCCGCGTTGACATACTTTGATATGTCATTTTCAATTGAAGGAACAAATCTATTTGCAGAGTTCACCAGCTCCATACGCCTCGAAATAAAAGTGCAAATCTCCTGTTTATTTCATCAAATAGAGCAACAATGGGAAATTCTCTTTCAACATCAAGCATAGAATTCACCGACTCCACGATGTTTGATGTCATAATGTTATATCTACACAACAAAAAAAAATTAATCAAAACACATAAAATTACAATAAACTCAAACTAGATGGTATAGACAATAATGTACCTATTTCCCGGGCAAAATGCCCTGCTCCATGTGTGGAATCCAATACGTTCAAGAGTTTCAGCCGCCTTTGGTACCAAATTTCTTATTTGATTGAAATGGTCATTGAACTCACATTTATCGTATGCCTTTGCTATATAAAAATGGGTCACTACCTTCGAATTGTGAAAGTTATTTCGAATATTTTCCCCAAGGTGTCTCATGCAACAACCATAATGAGATGCAGGGTAGATAGTCGAAACCATCTTTCGAATAATTGGATGTCTATCAGAAATAATATACAACTCATCAGTATCATCTACAAAGCTTCTCAAATTTTGAAACAAATATTCATATGAGGCATCGCATTCCTTGTCCACAACATAGAAAGCCACGGGAAATATATGATTCTCAGCATCTTGTGTCGCCGATAGCAAAACTCCTTCATAGTTCCTCCTCAGGAATGTCCCATCAACGGCTATTACTTTTCTCATTTATTGAAAACCAGTTATCCAAGCGGCATATGATACAAAGAATTACTTGAACCTCCCATTTTCATCGAGCGACAATGCCGTCTTGCTTCCTGGATTTGCAACTTCAAGCGTATAATGGTACACATTAAGCACTGCATATCTGTGCTCATATGTTCCCCTAACATTAGACTTAGCATGCTCCATGCCCTTGTAAATATTCCAATAGCTTACCTTACAATCCAATTCTGTGCGGAGTTGATTTGACATGTCTCTTGTGGATGGGCCTTTACCATTGGGAAACCTATTTTCAAAGTACTTACCTATGACTTTTGTCGTGGCATGGTGATTATGGCTTGTAATATGCTCTGAACCACTCGTATGGTACTTTTCATAGATTCTAATGACAAACATGTTGTTAATTGTAAATTTCACGGCCCTTAGCCACCAATTGCACTCCGGATATGAACATTTAAAAGAAAATACATTACGAAAATTGATCACCTTTTTTAGTCTAAAATCTTTTTTCAAGCAAGCAATTTTCAATGAATTTGCTAGTTCTTCTTTGTTATTGAATGTCATTCCCTTATAAAAATCGGTTTCATCATCTCAAACATTTTTCACACGTGATGATTGAGAAGAACATGGAATGTTGCTGCCAACAATAGGTGTAGGAGGATTGTGGCTTTCAAAGTCCGGCACGTCCTCTTTTCCAATTTCAGCATTGTGATTATTCATGTCCACATCATCAAATTCATCATTTAACATATCTTGTTGGTCTTTTTCTAGATTATGATCCTCCTCGATAGGATTTTCATCCACGTAGACTCTTAATATGGGCGGTCTCTCTACTTCTCCCAAATAAACAACCAAACTAGGCTGATCAGTTATTTTAAAAGGTTAGACCTTCTCATTATGAAAAAAATGGGGAATGTAACTCATGACAAGATCTTTCAATTAACAATTGTATCCACATTTTCCATGACTAAATTCACAAAATCATCATACAAAATATTTCTTTCGACAGTCATCCCTACCGACCCTCTCCGTTTCTTACCATCCTTCCAAGCCAAATGTATCGATTTTTCTTCTCGACCCATTCACCACGACAATCAATCCCTACAAATAATCCCTCCATTTATTGTACCTGAAGAAATTAATTGAAAAAACAATTAGTACTAATGAAGAAATGTGTAAGTCATATGTTGCAACATATGACTATTATGTGGCGACATGTAAGTCATATGTTGCTACATATAATTGATATGTTGTGACAAATAAATCACATGTGGTAACATATGTAAGTTATACGTAGCAACATATGGCTATCCTGTTGCGAAATGTAAGTCATATGTTGCTACATATAACTATTCTGTTGCGAAACATAAATCACATGTTGTGATAAAATGTATAAGTCATATGTTGCAACATATATAGCCATTTGTTGGAAACGCGAATGCAAATTATTGAAAAAATTGTGGCTACCTAGATGATGATGAATGATTTTAAAGAACTGTTAATTTTACTTACCAAAACAATGGTGTGTGAAACCAATCCCTTATGAAGTAATTTCAATTGATACAGAACGAAATCTGGTCCACTGATTAGATTAGCTAAACCTGATTCAAGAAGATGAAAAGAGCTCAAGAAGGACTAGCAGCCAAGACCAACAATGTACGAAAACAAGAAGAAGAAGAAGAAGAAGATGAAGAGAACGAGAAGAAGAAAGGCAAACAACCAAGCAAGAAGAGAGCAAGAACATAGCAGAAGAAGAATAAAAAGAGAAATATGGGGGGGGGGGGATGTTTTATTTCCCCCAAAAGGTACAGCTGGTGGCTTCCTCCAATTTTGGTGGGAACCAAAATTGGTTAAATTAGGTTTTAGTCATTTACCCTTTTACCCCTCATTTAATTCAATGGACCAAACTGCTAACTTATAAACTTGAGGGCAACTCCACAATCCTTAATCATTAATCACATAATTATCACCTACACTCAATAATTAAGACTTATGTCACCGCCCATTTATTTTGACACCTTAATTTCACCTTTAATTCAAAGCCCCTGGTAACTGATGTAAAAAAATTCACTTTACAATCTACATGAATGTAAGAGATAAAATATTTTTAGGAAAACACATGACTGGGCAGACTTCTAAATAGTTGGGGTCCTGATCAGTTTAACCTTTCTTTCCAATTTTTTTTAATATTGAAGTTTCGCTCGTTTGATTTTTTTTGTGTCTTCTCAGATTCAAACTTCATCAAATCATAAAACTAAATCTTCTCATATTTAAAATTTCTCAGATTTAAACTTCATCAACTCAAAAACTTAAAATGCAAAATCAAAGCTTTATAAATCTGTTCACCCAAATATGATTAATCTCAGAAGAAAAGCGAGGGCAAAACATCGAAAGATAAAAACCTCAACAAATAAAATCTAACAAGAATTAAAGAGGAAGGCAGAGAAAAAACAAAGAATTACCTTAAATTGTAGCAATAGTTGGAGAAGATTGAAGAACTTGAAGGGGAAAAGCCTGATGAAGAATAGTGGGAGCAGGCATGGATGCCACGTTGAATCAAATGATGGCCACAAAACCACGTGGAATAATTACATGGAGGAAGCGGAAGATAGAGCAGTGGACTGGAATTACTACAATACCCTTAGCTAGCAAGAAAAAGACTACAAGCACACATGTTGATACCTCAAATTCTACCCACGCTTCTACTATGGTAGAATATATACTGATACCAAACACTGATTGCACATAAAAAAAACTCTTCTAGTAATTTGTTGTCCTCCACGTATCGTTTCTTCATTCTTTGAGACTAACACTGATTGGTACCTAACCAAATTCATTGATAATGATGTTGAAACTTTAAAAATCTTGTCTTGTAATAACTTGTTACGGCGGTCCGCAGCAGCGCTACTCACCAGATTTTCAAGAACGTCACCACGTATGGACGGATCCACATACACCCGTGAGGGTACACGTTTACCCGATACGTTTTTAAAAACAAATGTATATATATGTATAGATAGTTGATAAAATGATTATTTATTTAATTGTGAATCCTTGTAACTAGAAGTTGTCTAGGTGAATAGGTCGAAGTCGCCCACTCGCAACGCGATTGCGCAAGTTTGCTTCCCGCGGAAGGTAGCAGTTTTAACTTTAAAATTAGCTTTTTCTTTAGAGTTAAACCTTTTTAAAAATTGCTTTTAGTAGAATTCGTTTTTGCCACCTCATTTGGCTCCACCTCCTTTCTTAACAAAAAAAAAAATAGCCCTAGCACAATTCTAAATAAAATATATGACAGCTAGAAAATCTACAACTTTCATAATTCTAAACAAAATATAAGATTGCTAGAAAATCTACAACCTACTAGTATTCTTCACTACATAATTGAAGTCCTACTCCTATTATCTCTACATAACTTGGTATGTTCTTCTTTTTAAGTGTTTTTTTTTGGAAGAATTTGTCGTTGATTCCTGTGATTTGAGATGGATAGATTTTTGACGAAACATAATTCTTTAGTCAAGTGCTAGTTTTAGAGATAATTCTTCGCGTTTTATAAATGAGTTTGATTTTTTGTCACTTAAACTTGATCCTGGAGAAAGAATATTTATTTTTAAATATAGCTATAGAATACGAGATAAACTGAGAAGACACTATATTCAACAAGGGTCTTGTCAATCGGATGTTAATGATAACGAATATCCTCAAAAAAGATTTGAAATGAAAATACGTTGATTTTGTAAGACACAGTTTAAGGGTTCATATTCTAGATGGTTGGAGTATAGTATGAAGAAAGATGTTATATTTTGCTTCAGTTGCTATGTTGGGATTTATGCAGTTTTGATGATTGACAAAGAAAGACAAAACACGTCAGTCAATATGGTCCAAAGGTGCACTGTCACGAGCAGTTAAATTCAAGAAAGCTTTTAGAATGAACAAAGACAAGAGTGCAGAAATAAAGAAATGGATACTGTTAATTTCGTGAGAAAACCCAAGGAAATAAACATCTGATGAATTGAAGAGAAAGAATCAATGAGTTTGATTTGAAGAAGGAGTCTAAAGAGGCAAAGAGTTTTAATTGAAGAAGGAGTCTTACTTAAAGTAGAACTCTTCAAATTACTGTTGAATTGAAGTGTAGGAGTTTGACTACAATACAAAAGAATCAATGAATGTAATTTGAAGAAGGAGTCTAAAGAAGCAAGGAGTTTGAATTGAATAATGAGTCTTACTTGAAGTAGAACTCTAAGTCAAGAGAGTTCAAGTCAATGAGGAGTTTGAAGTACACAATAATTCTATGAAGAATTGTGCTTAAATAGATGTGAAGTAGTCCAGAATAGGTGTGCACTTACATAGCAAAAAGAGCAATTAAGAAATTGACTTCGCAAGTGCTACCAACGAACTGAAGGAACACATCGAAGAACCTAATCCTTCTACAGAGTTTATGTGTTAGGAGTTTTTCTTTGTGATTAAGTCTTGATGTAATCTTAGGTCAGTGAGTTATAAACTGAATTAGAAGTGTTGTCTTCAGGTTGTGATAACTCGAAGAGTTGGCAACACATACCTTAGGAGGTTTGTGTTGAAGGTTAGGAATTAGAGTTAATTCCTAGGATTACAAGAGTTGTAATCTAAATCCATAACTTGAAGTTAAGGTAGGTTGCAAAGTTTGTAATCTATCTTTTGTGGAGGCTCAGTGATTTAGTGAAATCTTGTAGGGGTACAAGTCGTGGTTTTCTACACCTTTTGAGCCAGGTGTTTTCCACGTAAAATATTGTGATTCTACTTACTGTCCTTACTGCTTTGTTGGAACACGTTAGGCAACCTGTTTCACACTTAGACGAAAAGTTAAAATCAGTAAATTACTAGGTCGTGCAGACTAACAATTTATTTTAAAATGACTATGTAAAGAGAAATGCATTTGATTTTTTCGCGAAAACTGGTTTTAAAACTTGAAATCATAGTTTGGAATGATTCAATTTACATGTTGGTGAAGTGAATAGCGTCCATAATAGGTGTTTCAACAAGATGCTAGATTTTGAGAATCAATCTCAATCCATTCAAGTTGCTTTTAACAAGCAATCTGAGAAAACAAGAAGTGAGCATCAAATTTGTTTAGAGGCTTCTACTAATGTTGCAAGGTTCCTCTTGAAATTTGGATTGTCTTTTCGAGGTCATGATGAAAGTGAGTCTTCAAAAAATCAAGATCCTTTTTTAGGTTTTTTGGATTGGCTTGGAAAAATGCTTACAGATATGAATAATGTTATTTTAAAACATGCTACAATAGATGCTATGATGACTTCTCCAAAATATGTTAACGTTACCCTTGTGCCACTCCTAGCCTTACCCTTGAGTCACTCTTAGTAGTGCCCCCTATCTTCAAATCCTGAATTCGCCTCTGCCACCATGCACCGCCGTCTCCGTAACTGCAACATCTTCGGTAGAAAGTTTTTGTGGCCTTAGATAGTAGAAATCAGTAGAAAAAGTAATATTGAAGCCCTGCCATTAATATTAAGAACTTTGCTATAAAATTTGTTTGAGTGATTGATATTTCATTTTTGACGTTTTTGTTGTGTATTTATAGAGAGAAAAAAATGGAAAAGCACATAGATTTGACTTGCCTTGTTCATCAAGTACTTTTGTTATTTCAATTCATCTGTACAAATATAATTTCTAGAAAGTGAGATTAAAAAATTGTATAAAATATCCAACATGGGAAAGTGACTTTAAGGACAAGTGGGAAATAAAATAATCTTGGGTCTAGACTCTAGAAGGAGTATTATTTGGGAGTTTTAGGTTCTGTATGTAGAATATACCGCAAGTATTTATTCTTTTTAACGAAAATGGTAGTAATAATACTTTCGAAGAAATAATTTTGCATGTTCTCTTTATATGTCATTATTAATATTTGAGAAGTTAAATAAAATATACGTTCCCTCAGTTTCAATTTTTTTTGTTTGAATTTGACTTAATAATGTTGGTTGTAAACCAAGATATGTAAAATTTGCGAAAATATCTTTTAATTTTGCCGTTTTAAATATGTCATGTAGAATATTGGATTTAAAGAAATGCAACTTTATTTATGACTTTTAAGTAAAGAGACATTTTTTTAAACAGACTAAAAATTAAAAAGGAGTTGGACAAATAAATTGAAACAAAGGAATAATATATTTTTAGTTATAAACAACTCTTATTATTATTTATTAGGCCTATCTCTTTTTCTTTTGTTTTTATTTTTTTGCAAGGATTTGACTTCTAATTATGTATATTTCTTATTAATATTTTTAAAGTTGATTTCCAAGATGAAGTTCCATTTATAGATGTGATACATTTTCTTTTTAATTTGTCAAAAATGATATCTTCTTTTTTTAAAACTAGTAAATCATCACATCCCCATTTTAACCGTAATGTCATAACTTCTCATTTTTTGTTGTGGTTCATGAGGTGTCAATTTCCAAGTGCAAGGAACCACAGTGGTGACTGCATGTAACAGAAGTCTCACTCACAGGCCTAAACAATGAGAAAACACTCTAACATGAGAGCAAGGGATCATCCAACAAATGGGCAATCTCAAAGGTAAGTGTTTATTAGTCAACGTACTATACCACCATCACCTCTATTTCAATGGAGTACTGTTGTCTATTGAACTTAATATTGTGTATCATGTGATTGTTTTCCAGTATGGTATAATCATACGTGTATAATGTATAGAATAGTATGGATGAAATGAAAATATGCTATTTAAATACATATATGATCATCAATTCTCAGAGCTTATAATACACAATTGTCACAATAATATATAGAATACACTCTGTAACAGAAAGTATATATAATTGAGCCTATCTACTTTCGTAAATTCTTGTCTATGCATAAATTGGCATAAACATGATCTGCTAACTTAACAGTTACCTGCTATGAGTTTCCATTTTTCATTTAGTAATAAACTGAATTAGAACGAATATAGGAATGTTTGCTCACCTTCATAATTCTTACAATTAGTCAAAGAATTTGCCACCAATCTAACTTGGGAGAGGAAGCCAGATATCTATCTTTTATTTCCTTTCCAAATGACAGAAAGGCAGAATTTGCCTTAATTAGCAGAGCAAGATATATAAGACTACTTCCAAAGAGTAAAGAGACGTTCATTGAACATATACAAAGTACTTCACATGTCTCCGATATCTACTAGGATCTTTTAGAGGCTCCCCCTATCCTGGAATAAGTTAAGTATTTTATTTGGATCCATTAGACTGTCTACATGTTTGCAATCCAACATACCCATGTCTTCAAAAATGTCTAAGGCATATTTTCTTTGAGTAGTAGCAATACCATGGCCTGACCGTGCCACTCCAATGCCTAGAAAGTATTTCAACTTGCCCAAATCCTTAGTCTGGAAGTGATTTGAGAGATGTTGTTTGAGTTGAACTATGCCTTCATGATCTTCTCTTGTGATAACAACATCATCAACATAAACAATTAAGAATATATGTTTTTCATGAGATGAATGCCTATAGAATATAGAGTGATCAACTTCTGTTAAGATAATTCCAAATTGTTGGACAACAACTGAAAAATGACCAAACCATGCTCTGGTAGACTCCTTGAGACCATAGAGGGATCGACGAATTTTAGAAATTAGTCTAGACTCTCCCTGAACAACAAACCCTAGTGTGTTCCATATATACCTCTTCAACAAGTTTTCCATTTAGAAATGCATTTGTGATGTCCAGTTGAAAAAGGGACCAATGATTCATTGCTGCCATAGATATGAGAAGACGAACAAAAGCTATCTTGGTAACTGGTGAGAAAGTATCTCCATAATCAATGCCATAAATATATTTGAGTGTATCCCTTAGCAACCAGTCTTGCTTTGAGACGATTAATAGCTCCATCCGAACCTATTTTAACTGTGAATAACCAACGACAACCAATTGTGATTTTCCTACAGACTTCAGGTAAAGGAATAAGCTCCCAACTACCATAATTATTCAAAGTAGTCATCTCGTCATACATAGCTTGACGCCAACTTGGATGAACCAGGGTTTTTGCCACAGTCTTAGGAACTTTGACAAATAATATACACATTTTTACTTCACTTAAATAATACTAATAAGAAAAAAAATAGAAAATTAATACAGAATATGTCTCTTTACATTCTTCTGAATCATTATTTTAAATGCCCCATCATCTCAATTAAATAACATAAAAAAATATTCAAATTTGTCCATTTACTTTTGCCCAATAAAGTTGTTTATTATCATTTGTAACATTTCACATGAAAATAAAAAGATTTTATTGAATTGTCATCAATGCATTATTAAGTATTTTAATTTGATATTATTAATATATGAGAAATATATAATTACCCATTGAACTTAGATAATTTTCTGAAGTAGACAATTAAAGTTTGTAAGGGTCCTATTACCCAACAAAACCATTTCCAACAACTCTAAATACACCATTTTAAACCATTTTCAGAGTAGGTGTAATCTCAAGTGTTGAGGGGTGTGTGAATGAATAAAAATTCACCCCTAAACCTGCCTACACCCTGGGCGGAATTGACACTCGAAGACCATTGTTGGCCTCAAGCGAACCCTTGGCCTAACATACTAACTCAGTGGAAGACTTAACTCATCTCATACACATTTATGAAGTAACTAGAATGTTATAAAGGAACATTCAACTGGCCATTAAGGCAAACTCAAGTCTTTAACATAGGAAATGAAAAGTAAAGACAACTGAATTAACTAACTGACTATTTGTCCGTCTATAAATCCTCTAAACAACTGAGATGGATGTCGGGACAAGCCCATGACATCCTAATAAACTAATACTAAAACTGAAAATAATGAAAAGGAGTCCTTTGGAATGCAAAGAGGCTCACCAACAAACTCTGAACTGCTCACTAGATCAACGATGTGCCGGATGCCGATCTTAATTACATGTGTCTGCATCATAATAAAATGCAGGCCAACTGGCATCAGTACAATGAATGTACGAGTATGCGAGTTGGAATGCTAAAATAACATAGGTAGGCTTGAAAGGGAAATCTGAAAGAAACACATACATTGGTTCTTCTCAACTCATGAATACATTACTAAACTCATTTCAATATAAAGCAGTTTAAAACAAGTGCAATATAAAGAAAAATTGTTTAAAAACATGATGTCAACTTTGTGTATATACAAGGATACAACATAACTCTGAAATGTATGTAAAAATACAATAAACTGATGTATATAAAAATACAATAACTTCTGTGGAAGTTTCTCTAACCGACAATCATCACAATGAACCTAAGTGATGGTACAACGTTTTACCTCACGTTGCCAAGGAACTTCCTATACCTTGCCATCGGTATAGAACCTGAACTACTAAGTGGATCCACTAGTCTAGGCTAAAAAGCACCAAGGAATCATCTAAAAAGTATGATCCTTTTTCTGCCCATGATGGCTACATGGTTTATGAGGGCTTGAGTTAATATGAACTCGTGTCCCCATATCGGTGCTCAATACTACTCCCAAAATATACTTAGCTCATATACTTTTAAAACAACTTCTTCTCTGGTTTGAGATAATTGTTCAAACTTAGCTTAAAATGCTCTCTTGGAATCAATGTTCCCTTTTGCTGTTCAAAACTCTTTTGGAAATCTCAGTTTCCTCTCATCTTAAATGTGAAAACATTTACTCTTGGAAATACTTAGTCGCTAATGTTTTTGGTAGTTCGGGGCATAATTGTTTAGTAGTTATTATTTCATCTTCTGTCACTAATTCTCTTGTAATATAGTTTTCTTCTAGTCCTGTATTTATTAATATTAAATATTTTCGTTGTTCCATTATTCCCGTTATGTAGTAATGATGTGGTTTTATTTCTTCTTCCATTGATTTTTGTGGATTTTTATCTATTCTTTTTGAAGTACTCATTTTTGATGAAATTTGTGGTATTTCACAGTTTATTTTTTTTTATGTGCTTAATCTTTCTTTTACTATTTCTAAATCTTCTTCTATATCAATCTCATTATAACTATAATCATTATTATCTATGACTGTAACTATCCTTTCAAAAGGATCTTCTATTTTTATTTTATTTTTTTTATTTTTTGTTGTTATTTTATGTTTTGTTGTTAAAACATATAGGTTTTTACATTTAGCTGTAAATATTTTATTTCCCAGGGCTAATTCTATCCCTGACATTCTCCAATATAATAATAGTGATTTATCTATGTTTCTGTCATTTATTGCTACTAAGTAGTTAACATTTATTATAAATTTAAATTTTTGGTATATGGGGTTACCTTTTACTGCACTTATTATACTTTTTTCTATATGTTGTATAATTCTATCATCCGCTAAGTATATTTCTATGGGTGTATCTATTCCTTCTCTAAAACATGCTTTTATTAGTATTTTTGTTCCTCCTAAATGTACATATTTAATTGGACTTTTAGCCTTAATATCTTGTATTTCTTTATTTATTATTCGTTTGTTTATTATTGGTATTTTAGCCTTTCCTTTGGTGTATTTGCAATCTATGATATGTTCTCTTTGACTTACTACATAATATTCTTCTTTTTGTCATTTAAACCAGTTTCTTATTGTTGGTATTTCGAATATTTTTTCTACGCTTAGGTCTAATTCTTTTCCTTTTATTTGTTCAAATATATTATTATCAAATATTATTTTTTGTTCTGCCGATTCTTCATCTTGATATTTTTCTTTAGTTATTATTCATATATCTGTTTCAGTCATTGATATCGTATTCATTATCTGATTCTATTACTGGATTATTTTCCATTTCATTTTCCGATAATTCATATATACTATCATTGTTTTCTAATTCATAATCTATGTACTCTATCTACGTATATTTTTCATCGTCTATTATTATTTCTGATATTTGTTTTTTCTTTGGATTTTTAGGTAATTTACAATCTCTAGCTATATGTCATAATTTTCCACAATTATAACAAGTACATTCCGTTAGTTTTCTTTTTGGTCTATACGGTCTTTTGGTTTTGTAGTTTTTTACTTAGTATCTTCTTCTTAGTTTTTTATATTTATATTTTGATCTGTATTTTTTATTATATTTCTTTCTATTTTTATAATACCTATCCATACAACCAAATTGATGCGTTGTTTTATTTTTGCAACATGCCAAGTTTTTTACTAATATTTTTCCATTTTTATTTCTTCTTTATGTTTTTCACATAGTTCCATAAACTATCGTTGCAAGAATTTCATTCTAGCTCCTAAGATGTCTGTTAATTCTACTTCATTCCAACTTTTTTTTATTTTTGAATTAAAAGGTTCTGGTAATTTTGTAAAATATAATTTTCTTATTCCTTTACTTTCTTCTGTGCTATATGTTCCTTTATAATAGTATTCTCTAAATGCACATGCATATCCATCTATGTAACACATATTACATATTGTTAATTTTGTCATTAGATTCCGATTTATGATTTTTTCTTTATTTTGTTCTTCTACCTCTGTTGTCATACTACTAAATTCATTTCTTATAGCTATTTCGTATTTATATAATATTTTCATAGTTGTAGTGACTATTCCACCATCAAATTTTTTATTATTTCTTAGTGTTTTTAAACTTTCATCTGATAAATTTTGTAGCCATAATTTTACTGTTTCTATAAGCGTTCTTTCTATATATCCTGGTGTCTCTATTATTATTATTTTGTTATCTATTAATTGTTTTGATATATATCTTATCCATAATTGGATTGTTTTATTTATATCTGCTACACAGTCTAAATCTAAAAAATCATGTCGTTCAGTTATTGGTTTAGGTGTCCATTTTTTATTTAATCATTTTTCCCATATAGTTTTTTCTCTATCATATTGTCCATAGTTTTCATTATAATATTTTGGATTTAAATTTTTTGGGATTTTTACTCTTGATGTGCTAGGTTTTTCATCCATGTCTACGTCTCCTGTATTTACTTCTAAATTCTTTGTATTATCTATGGTTGCTAAAAGTTCTGTATATGTTTCGCTTGTTTCCGAATGTTGTTCATCTAGATCATCATTATTTATTTCATCAACTCTTATTTCAGGTAGATTATCTTGATTATTTTCTTCTTTTTCTTCTAATTCATCTTCTAATTGCAATTTTTCTTTAAATTTAATCATCTCATTTGCTAATTTTGTTTTTTGTTCTTTTTCTTTTTGTTTTATTTCATACATTTCCTTTAACATTGCCAGCTCTTTTTCTAGTTCTATTATTTTAGTATTTTTTACTTCTTCTAATTGTTGTACTTCCTTTTTTGCTTGTTGTTTTATTTTTTCAATTTCAGTTTTTCTATCTATTTCTTCATTTTCTTTTGTTATTCTTATCGTAGCAGTTAAACTATCTTATAGTTTTACCGTTTCTTTTTCTAACATTAAACTTATGTTGTCACCTATTTTCTTGTATCTTCTTCTTAGATTAGAAAAAAATTATCTTTATTTTTAATCCGTCATAGTTTTCATATGTTTTTTCATCTATTGCGTATTCTTCCTTATTCATTTATAGATTATGTTGAAGTTTATATTCTAATTTTTCTATTTGTATTTCTAGATATAAAATAGTTTTTCTCTGTGCTATTATAGATTTTTTACAAATTCCTGCAAATATATTACTGTTAAGTCTACTTTGCCTATGTGTTAATTCTTGTCTTTTTGCTATAATTATTTCAATAAGTTTTTGTCTATATTCGTTATTCTCGTTATTCATTGTATTTTTAAATATTGAATATATTTATATTCTATTTTAGATATATTATCTATTAATTAATTTAATTTATCGTTATCGGTTTTTGTGATATTGAGTTGTTTATATTCCGGATATAATTTGTTTAATTTTCTTCTTAATTTTCTTATCTTTCTACTAGTATGTTTCTTACTATGTTTCTTATTATCCATAGCTCTGATACCATTTTTCAGTGCGGAGTTGGCGACTGAGGAATTCATAGTGTAGTAGGTGGTAGTGTGGAATTCATATACTTTTTAAGAAGAATTATTTTTGGTAGGTGAGGAATACTTTTGGTAGGTGAGGAGTTCATGCTTTTATGTTTTTACAATATTAAATTTTACTAAAGCTTTTATTGTACTATTCTTTGGCTAAGTGTTTTAATCTTGATATTTCTTTAATATTATTTATGATATATTCTAGGTGTAACATATCTTGGGTTCTTTGGTACATATATAAATTTTCTTCCATTAATTGTTCCAATAGTTTTATATCTTTCATAGATTCTATCCAATATTGTAAATATTCGTAGTTCATTTTAGTCTGAATTTATTTCTAAATCGTACCATTCTATTCTTTCGTAGTCTAAATCATATAGGTCTATTTCATACCATTGTTGGTTAAATATACCTTCTGATTCGTTATCATTAAATATTTTTTCCTATATGATTCTTCTTAATTCGATTATTTTTATATTTTTAAGTATATATAAGATTAAAGTTTCATAGTTTTTCATCATGAACGTATGTAGTCATGTTCTTTATCATGCAGGTTTTTTATTTCAAATTATTCCTTCCTATCATATCCATAATTGATTAAATTCATATTAGATCATTATGAAGTAGATTATCTGTTTATCATGTTCTCCTGTCACTACTAGCATCGTACTTTAGCGGATACTTCCTTCTTATAAGCACCTCAACTTTGTTTACTCCTCTAAATGGCTTCCTCGCCTACCAGTTTCAATATTAGGATGACATAGTATAGAAGTTTTCTCCCTGTTTTCAGTGTGCTAATAAACTAGAAATCATGATTCAAATAATTCTAATACTTAATAACTAACATAAATTTATTCAATCATAAATATGATATTCAAGAATATATAAAATTAGTTCCGCATATTTTTTGAACAATATACCTTTGCCTCTTGCTTATTCATGCTATCTAAAATATCTTGTTTGATTTCAGATTGTTGCTTCATTATCTTTTAAAATATTAGTTTTTAGTTGAGACAGTTTTTGAAATGAGAGTTTTATATATTAGGCATTGCCTGCCTTTTATGTTACATATGCTTTCCTTTATATAGAAAGGAAAATATGCATAATACTACACGTACTCTTCCTAATACATCACAATACACCACACATCATATGACTTTTTACACCTACTTTATGACACATATGACTTTTTACACCTACTCTATGACACACCATACTATACACTTTATGACACACCATAACACTCCACACCTACTTTACACTTGTCCTACTATTTTACCTTATTCTTACACACCTATACACCTATTATTTTACATTGTCACATTACTTTACACAATTAGTCAAAAAACTTATCTTATCTTTTTTATATTGTCCATATCTTATCTTGTCTTGTCTGCATCTTATCTTGATCGTCTTTTTTCACTCTAAATTGACATCTGCATTATGTTATCTTCACCATTACATTTCGAACATATGTGGTCAGGGTATTTGTGACCAATTAGCTTGCAATATCTGGTTAATAACCCTGCCGAAATAAATCCTACTTTTAGTGCTCGTGTTGTAGGTCGTTCTTCTGGCTTAAGTAATAATAAAATCCATCTCTGGACTTCATCTATATCTGCTTTCCTTAGCTCCCTTGAGTTGGAATAAATCATTAACTGATCTCTTGCATAATAGCTCCATATATCATTTATGTTTAAATAATTATTTGATAGCTCTTGTATAATGGTTGATATACCAATTATTTTCTTATTGGCATAAAAATTGGGTATCTCACTTTTTTGTATCTCTGGTTGTTGTTCGATATCTTCCGGTATTATCATATCTTTTGTTAGTCCTATCTTTACCACTTGTATCAGAGGTTTTATTTCCTTGTATATTATCTCTGTTGTTGCCGTATAAAATTTTACATAGAATAAATTTCCCTTAGTAACTCTCTTATATGTAATAAATGCTTTATGTAGTTCCGATATTCCACTTAGTTCCTCTCCGTCATATGTATATACTGTATTTAATAGTCTATAGTTGTAACATGTCCTTCCTAAGTTGGCGTTAGTTTTTAGTTGTGCAATCAGTTTATTATAACCTTGTAATTTTTGGATTAAATAATCCTGATTGGGTTCTTGGGTTGTAGTAGATCTGGGTTTAAGATTTAAAAATGTTTGGACTTTGTATATATTTTCTATATAGGTTCGCATAATATGGTTATATGTCCTTTTGTCACGGTGTAGGCTATCCGCATATGTAGAATTTTGTGGTTCTATAGTCAATATGTTTTTTGGTGTTGGCCTTGGGGTAAACGGTTTTTCGAATAACTGGTTTAAGTTTGAGTTCTTATGTTTTTCACTATCTCGTTGGCTTGTACCTGCAGCTGTATTTAAACAAATGTTATGGGTTTTTAGGTGTTTCCCAACGTCACCTTTTAGCTCTGGATTTTTTCTGTCTTCCGATCGACATAGCTCCGCATTTTTATAGTCATGCTGCTGACTTATACTAGCTTTAGACTTCAGATTATCTTCATTAGTCTTTAGCTTTTGTATCTCGTTGTCCATACTATCCACTTTTGTACAAAGTGTAGTAATGGCTTTGAGTATCTTTTCAATTGTATCTTCTTCCTCAGTCTCAGTCTGAGTAGCTTTGTCGTGATAGGTAATCTGCAATAACATTCTTATCAGTTTTTATTACTTCAATTGTCAATGTAAAATTTAATGTATTTAATATCAATCTCCTTATTTCTTTTGTTGTTACCGAATCTTGTATTTTTCTTGTTAGCCACCATTTTACTTGTGTATTGTTTGTTCTTATAATGAATTTGTTATATACAATATATGGTTCAAATGATAATAAACAATTATATACTGAATATAATTCTTTTCTATTTATTTCCCATTTTATTTCTGTATTATTAAATGTTCCTGAATAATACCTACAATGATGTTCTATCGTATTGCCATCATACCTGTATTTTAATATTCCTCCATAACTTTTTTCACTCGCATCTGATTCTATTATATAAGTAAATTTTTTGTTTTCATCTGGAAAGTATAGTTTAGGTAAGTTTTTACATAATAATTTTACATTTTGTATTTGTATTTGGTCTTTTTTATCAAACTGATATTCTATATCTTTCTTTAATTTTTGTTGTAATGGTTTTAAATTCTCTGTTAATTTTGATATGTATTCTCTTACTTGATTTACTAGTCCTAAGAATGATTGTAATTTCTTTTTTGTGTCTAGTTGTTCATTTGAGTTAATTATTTTTTGTACTATATGTGTTTGCATTTTTATTCCATTTTTATCTATCTATATTAATAGGAATTCTATTTGGCTTTTCATTATGTCTGTTTTCTTTTTACTTAAGCTTATGCCCAAATATTCTATGATATATATGAATTTTTCTAATAATATTATGTGTTCATCTTAGGTTTTAGAATATAGTAATATATCATCAATATATACTACACAATTTTCTAATTGTTTAAAGTAGTTATCCATAAAGTGTTGATATCTACCTGGTGCATTTTTATATTCAAATGGTAATACATTTCATTCATAGAATCCTTGTGGTACAGTGAATGTTGTTAGTTTTTTAGATTTTTCTTCTAGTTTTAAGTGATAAAATCCTGATTTATAATCAAATTTGCTAAAATAATTATATCCTTGTATTTGTCATATCTTTAGTATTTTATTTGGTATCGGATAATTATATGTTTTAGTTTTTGCATTTAAATTTCTATAATCAATAACCATTCAACTTTTTCCTCTTTTTTGTTCACTATGTTTATTTACGATAAATGTCGGTCTTGTGTGCTTACTATTGCTTTCTTGTATATATCCTTTTTCTAGTAATTCATTTATATGTATCTTAAATTCGGTTAAATCATTAAAATTATACTTTAATGGTTTTTGGGTTATTATACTATTATTATCAATTAGCTCAATTTTTACTTTTGTTTTATGTTTTTCCCATCCTTGTAAAGGATCCTCACTATATAATAATTCTAACTTATCTTGAATTATTTTTACTTTATCTATAGAGAATATAATTAATTCTATTTTAGGGTCTTCTTCTTTTATATTTTCTAATTTTTGTGTAATTTTTTCACTTCCTTTTATCCATTCTGTTGTTTTTCGTTTTTTATTATTTACTCTTTTTGCTCCTATTTTTTGTTTACACGGTGTTGTGAACCATCAGTGTATTTTTGTTATTATATGTGGGTATAATTTTTCTGAAAATGGCATTCCGAATAGCATATTTTTTGTAGTGAATTCAAAGTTATATATTTCTTCTATAGTTAATATCTTATCCATATTTGTATTTTTATATTTTTTGTCTTATATGTGATCATGCTTCCTTCATTATTAAATCATGTTACTACTATTGGTATTTTTAATTTTTCCCACTTATTTTCTGGTAAACAATTTTATTTACATATATTAGCTTCTGCTCCCGTATCTATCATTGGTGTATAATATCTGTTGTAATATCTCTCTATTATTATCTTTGCAAGTATATATATTTTCATATTTTATCATACTAAAGTCCTTTTTATTATTTCTCTTTTATTTTCATAATTTATTATTTACTGTTTGTCTTCTAGATTATATGGTTTTACTTTTTCTAGCCATTTTATTCCTAAAGTGATATTTTCATCTCCTTGATATATTTTAAATTTTATTACTATTGGTACTCCTCCAATTATTATTTCTTTTTCTGTATATGGATAATAAGAAACATAGGAAGAAACATACTAGTAGAAAGTTAAGAAAAATAAGAAGAAAATTAAACAAATTATATCCGGAATATAAACAACTCAATATCACAAAAACTGATAACGAAAAATTAGATCAATTAATAGATAATATATCTAAAATAGAATATAAATATATTCAATATTTAAAAAACACAATGAATAACGAGATTAACGAATACAGACAAAAACTTACTGAAATAATTACAGCAAAAAGACAAGAATTAAGACACAAGCAAGACAGACTTAACAGTAATATATTTGCAGGAACTTTTCACAAATCTATAATAGCACAAAGAAAAACTATTTTATATCTAGAAATACAAATAAATAACTTAGAATATAAACTACAACATAATTTATAAATGAATAAAACAGAGTACGCAATAGATGAAAAAACATAACTATGACGGATTAAAAATAAAGATAATATTTTTTAATCTAGGAAGAAGATACAAGAAAATAGGTGACAATATAAGTTTAATGTTAGAAAAAGAAACGGTAAAACTAGAAGATAGTTTAACTGCTATGATAAGAATAACAAAAGAAAATGAAGAAATAGATAGAAAAATGGAAATTGAAAGAATAAAACAACAAGCAAAATAGGAAGTACAACAATTAGAAAAAGTAAAAAATACTAAAATAATAGAACTAGAAAAAGAGTTGACAATGTTAAAAGAAATGTATGAAATGAAACAAAAAGAAAGAGAACAAAAAACAAAATTAGCAAATGAGATAAATAAATTTAAAGAAAAATTGCAATTAAAAGATGAATTAGAAGAAAAAGAAGTAAACAACCAAAATGATCTACCCAAAATAAGAATTGATGAAATGAATGACATTGATTTAGATGAACAACATTCGGAAACAAGCGAAACATATGCAGAACTTTTAGCAAACATAGATAATACAAAGAATTTAGAAGTAAATACAGGAGACGTAGACATGGATGAAAAACCTAGCACATCAGGAGTAAATGTAATGACTTGAAAAGTTGACTTTGGTCAACCTTTTTGGAAGACGTGCTCAGATGAAAATTCTGACAGCTAGGTTAGCTTCGGAAGATCGATTTTGGTCTAGAACGACCCTTTGTTCACTTCCCGAGACTTTAGATAGCAGTTGTAGAATCTGGCTCAAAACGATACTGGTGTGGGACCCACTTTTCATCGAAGCGAGCTCCAAATGGAAATTCCTCCTTCACCGTTGAGTCCGAAATATCATTTCCAATCAAATTCCATATAAGGTTTGTATTTTTCCGACTCCGAACGAGTCCGAAACATCGAAATTTAAGTTTGAAGGGTTGTAGAATTTTGACGCGACGGTGACGTGGCAGAGCCACGTGACGCCACGTGGCAGAGGAGTGGGAATCTGGAAATTTCCAGATTTTAAGACGAAATTCGTCCATTTTTTTTCCTTCAACTTCAACTTGAGATTGCTCCTTCATTTTGAGTCCAAATTAAGTGATTCAAAAGGCAAACTTCAAGAGAATTTCGAGGGGAATCTAGCGGTGATCTCAGAAACGCGAGGGGAGGCTTCATTTGAGGTAAGAAATCGATTTTTAGCCACTGCCAGGGTGATTTCCGGATTGTTTTGTTGTTGAATTTTGAAATGTGAGATCTTGATCATCGTAAGTCCGTTTTGAGTCATTCTTGTGGCTAACTTGTAGAGTTTTTCGCAAGGATCGTCGTGGTATAATCTGTTTGGGTTGAAAGGGTCTCGTTTTTCCGGAAATTGATGATGAAAGGGCTGTCCTTTTTAATTATTGTGGCTGATTTGCGGTGTTGTGGGCATCTGTTTGTGCTAAAATTTTGGGATATTAGTTTAGTAAGGTAGTTGGGACGTTTCCACGGATTCGATTTTGAGATTCTAAGTGTGGGCCCCACAATCCCGTTTTAGACCCGATTTTGGGTCCGTCTCCGAAAAATATAATTTTAGTGTCAATATATTCGTAATGACGAGGTGATTAACCTTTTGTTAGTGGGGAAGCATTTGGAGACCGTTCGGAGAGGAAAAGATCCGGTACCGTGAGTTGGAGCACGCGTGATCGGCTTTCAGGTAGGCTATGGTTTTCTCTCGTGAGATTGAGCATGTTTAGGCAATTGTTTATTGATTTGCTTGAGTATGGAGGGGTTCGGGTGTCGAGCATGCTAAATTTCTATAATTCCTGCCTTAGACCTTATTTCGGGAAAGTGTTGGATTATGACAGCATGTCTCTTGATATTATTGAATAGCCATATCTGGTGGTGTATATGATAATATTGATTTGAAGTATGTTTGGCCTTAGTCTAGGCTTAGACTAGTGTTGCCATAGACTTGCGAGATTTCGGATGTCGTTGGGCAGTAGAACTTTTTCCGACGTCGTTTCGGACGGTTAGCTCCTTGTAGACTGATATAGCAGACTTGAGTCTGATAGTCGGTAACTCAGCTTATGACCTTGTATCCATAATGCCCTGCTTTTATATCGGCTACAAATACCCGGTTAAAGTCCGTGGTCTAGCTTACTCATTATTGGATACTTCCTCGGCGATTTGGGGTATATGAGGGTCGGACTAAAAGGATTATTTATGGTAATCGGTTTGGTGATATTTCCCGCGACGGATGGTTGGATATTGATTCTTAGCTACAGTACCCGGTTAGAGTCCGTGGTCCAGCTTACTTTTTCCAGGCTTAGCTACAGTACCCGGTTCGAGTCCGTGGTCCAGCTTACCTGTGATCTGGTTTCAGCTACAGTACCCGGTTAGAGTCCGTGGTCCAGCTCATTTATGTCCAGGTTTAGCTACAGTACCCGGTTCGAGTCCGTGGTCCAGCTTACCTGTGATCTGGTTTCAGCTACAGTACCCGGTTAGAGTCCGTGGTCCAGCTCATTTATGTCCAGGCTTAGCTACAGTACCCGGTTCGAGTCCGTGGTCCAGCTTACCTGTGATCTGGTTTCAGCTACAGTACCCGGTTAGAGTCCGTGGTCCAGCTCATTTATGTCCAGGCTTAGCTACAGTACCCGGTTCGAGTCCGTGGTCCAGCTTACCTGTGATCTGGTTTCAGCTACAGTACCCGGTTAGAGTCCGTGGTCCAGCTCATTTATGTCCAGGCTTAGCTACAGTACCCGGTTCGAGTCCGTGGTCCAGCTTACCTGTGATCTGGTTTCAGCTACAGTACCCGGTTAGAGTCCGTGGTCCAGCTCATTTATGTCCAGGCTTAGCTACAGTACCCGGTTCGAGTCCGTGGTCCAGCTTACCTGTGATCTGGTTTCAGCTACAGTACCCGGTTAGAGTCCGTGGTCCAGCTCATTTATGTCCAGGCTTAGCTACAGTACCCGGTTCGAGTCCGTGGTCCAGCTTACCTGTGATCTGGTTTCAGCTACAGTACCCGGTTAGAGTCCGTGGTCCAGCTCATTTATGTCCAGGCTTAGCTACAGTACCCGGTTCGAGTCCGTGGTCCAGCTTACCTGTGATCTGATTTTGGCTACAGCACCCGGTTCGAGTCCGTGGTCCAGCCCACCCGTGCCCGACCTTTGGCTACAGCACCCGGTTCGAGTCCGTGGTCCAGCCCATATAGGTTGACTCATTAGCTATAGTACCCGGTTCGAGTCCGTGGTCCAGCTTGCACGTGGTGTATTCCCAATTCCTCACTAAAGCTTCAGTTTAGTCTTGATTACTCTCATCTGCAGGTTGAGGTTTTGGAGGTTGGAGAGATTCCGGTTAAAGTCCGGGACGTAATGAGATCTTGGAATATGATTGGGAATGGTTCAGTTACAAGTCCGGAAATTGGTAATATTGTGATAGACCTTCTAGCTCCATTATTTTACTTCAACTGTCAGTCCATCTGCCGGGCTTATGGGGGTCCGTGCAGGTGGTTTCTTTTATTGTGCACGAGCGTACCCGTCGGGTTTATGGGAGCCCGGCGGAGTTAGTTAGATTGCTTGTCTTTGTTGCCTGTACGCTCGTGTACATACCCCCCATTTACTACTCTTTGCACTTGATGTGACCCTTTATTCGCATTTCAGTTTACTTTTGCTTATCTTGCTCAGTCGGCCGATGATGCCTACTGGGTACCTGTTGTTTTGGTACTCATGCTACGCTCTGCATCTATTTCGTGATGCAGGTCCGAGCACTAGTAGCCAGCGTTGATCGAGCTTGGAGTAGACTTATCCAGAGACGGGGGTGAGCACACGGCGTTTTGTACTATTTCAGTCTCCATCTGTATATAGAGACTTGTCTTTTTCCTTTCGAGACAGTCTATTCTCTGTTGTCCGGTTTTAGGACTTGTACTCATTTTGTAGTAGCTCTGTACTGGTGACTTCCAGGTTCTGGGAGGGATCTTTATTTGTATATATGTTTTTGGTTTGCTTCCGCCTGTTTATATTATTATTTGTCTACTCTTGTTTAATTTCTACCCTTAGACCCATTACTTGTTGTTCCGGGTTACGGGTTGGCTTACCTGCTGGTGGGTTATAGTAGGTGCCATCATGACTTGAGAAATCGGGTCGTGACAGTAAAAAACCCAAAAAATTTAAATCTAAAATATTATAATGAAAACTATGAACAATATGATAGAGAAAAAACTATATGGGATAAAAAATTAAATAAAAAATGGACGTCTAAACCAATAACTGAACAACATAGTTTTTTAGATTTAGACTGTGTAGCAGATATAAATAAAACAATCCAATTATTGATGGGATATATATCAAAACAATTAATAAATAACAAAATAGTAATAACAGAAACACCGGGATATATAGAAAGAACACTTATATGAACAGTAAAATTATGGCTACAAAGTTTATCAGATGAAAGCTTACAAACTCTAAGAAGTAATAAAAAATTTGATGGTGGAATATCTACTACAACTATGAAAATATTATATAAATACGAAATAACTATAAGAAACGAATTTAGTAGTATGACAACAGAAGTAAAAGAACAAAATAAAGAAAAAATCATAAACCGGAATCTAATGACAAAATTAGCAATATGTAACCTGTGTTATATAGATGAATATACATGTGCATTTAGAGAATACTATTATAAAGGAACATATAGCATAGACGAAAGTAAAGAAATAAGAAAATTATATTTTATAAAATTACCGGAACCTTTTAATTCAAAAGTAATAAAAAGTTGGAATGAAGCAGGATTAACAGATACCTTAGGAGCTAGAATAAAATTCTTACAGCGATGGTTTATAGAACTATGTGAAAAACATAGAGAAGAAATCAAAATGGAAAAAATACTAATAAAAAAGTTAGCATGTTGCAAAAATAAAACGGCACCCCAATTTGGGAGTACGGACTAATACTATAAAAAGAGATATAACAAAAAATATAGATCGAAATATAAATATAAAAAATCAAGAAGAAGATACTATGTAAAGGACTACAAAACAAAAAAACCATTTAGACCAAAAAAGAAAACTAACGGAATGTACTTGTTATAATTATGGAAAATTAGGACATATAGCTAGAGATTGTAAATTACATAAAGATCCAAAGAAAAAACAAATATCAGAAATAATAATAGACGATGAAAAATATACGCAGATAGAATACATAGATTATGAATTAGAAAGCAATGATAGTATAGATGAATTATCGGAAAATGAAATAGAAAATAATTCAGTAACAGAATCAGATAATGAATACTATATAAATGACTGAAACAGACATACAAATAATAACTAAAGAAAATCATCAAGATGAAGAATCTTTAGAACAAAAAATAATATTTGATAATAATATATTTGAACAAATAAAAGGAAAAGAATTAGACCTAAGAGTAGAAAAAATATTCGAAATACCAACAATAAGAAACTGGTTTAAACGACAAAAAGAAGAATATTATGTAGTAAGTCAAAAAGAACATATCATAGATTGCAAGTACACCAAAGGAAAGGCTAAAGTACCAATAATAAACAAACGAATAATAAATAAATAAATACAAGATATTAAGGCTAAAAGTCCAATTAAATATGTACATTTAGGAGGAACAAAAATACTAATAAAAACATGTTTTAGAGAAGGAATAGATACACCCATAGAAATATACTTAGCGGATGATAGAATTATACAACCTATAGAAAAAAGTATAATAAGTGCAGTAAAAGGTAACCTCATATACCAAAAATTTAAATTTATAATAAGTGTTAACTACTCAGTAGCAATAAATGACAGAAACATAGATAAATCACTAGTATTATATTGGAGAATGTCAGGGATAAAATTAGCCCCGAAAAGTAAAATATTTACAGCTAGATATAAAAACTTATATGTTTTAACAACAAAACATAAAATAACAGTAAAAAATAAAATGGATAAAATAAAAATAGAAGATCCTTTTGAAAGTATAGTTACAGTCATAGATAATAATGATTATAGTTATAATGAGATTGATATAGAAGAAGATTTAGAAATAGTAAAAGAAAGATTAAGCACATCAAAAAGAATAAACTGTGAAATACCACAAATTTCATCAAAAATGAGTATCTCAAAAAGAATAGATAAAACTCCACAAAAATCAATGGAAGAAGAAATAAAACCACATCATTACTACATAACGGGAATAATGGAACAACGAAAGTATTTAATATTAATAAATATAGGACTAGAAGAAAACTATATTACAAGAGAATTAGTGATGGAAGATGAAATAATAACTACTGAACAATTATGCTCCGAACTACCAAAAGCATTAATGTATATCGAAGAAACTACAGAAAAAGAAATAATCATTGAAGGCGTACCAATAGTACTAAAATTTAAAATATATCAAGGAGATTAAAATATCACTTTAGAAATAAAATGGCTAGAACAAGTAAAACCATATAATTTAGAAGACAAACAGTTAATAATAAATTATGAAAATGAAAGGGTAATAATAAAAAGGGCTTTAGTATGATAAAAATATGAAAATATATATATTTGCAAAAATAATAATAGAGGGATATTACAACAGATATTATACACCAATGATAGATACGGGAGCAAAAGCTAATATATATAAATACAATTGTTTAACAGAAGATAAGTGGGAAAAATTAAAAACACCAATAGTAGTAACAAGATTTAATAATGAAGGAAGCATGATCGCATATAAGGCAAAAAATATAAAATACAAATATGGGATAAGATATTAACTATAGAAGAAATATATAACTTTGAATTAACCACAAAAGATATGCTATTAGGGATGCCATTTTTAGAAAAAATATATCCACATATAATAACAACAACACACTGGTGGTTCACAACATCGTGTAAACAAAAAATAGGAGCAAAAAGAGTGAATAACAAAAAACGAAAAACAACAGAATGGATTAAAGGAAGTGAAAAAATTAAACAAAAATTAGAAAATATGAAAGAAGAAGACCCTAAGATAGAATTAATTATATTTTCTATAGATAAAATAAAAATAATCCAAGATAAGTTAGAATTATTATATAATGAAGATCCTTTACAAGGATGGGAGAAACATAAAACAAAAGTAAAAATTGAGCTAATTGATAATAATAGTATAATAACCCAAAAACCATTAAAGTATAATTTTAATGATTTAACCGAATTTAAGATACATATAAATGAATTACTAGAAAAAGGATATATACAAGAAAGTAATAGTAAGTACACAAGCCCGTCATTTATCGTAAATAAACATAGTGAACAAAAAAGAGGGAAAAGCAGAATGATTATTGAATATAGAAATTTAAATGCAAAAACTAAAACATATAATTATCCGATACCAAATAAAATACTAAAGATAAGACAAATACAAAGATATAATTATTTTAGCAAATTTGATTGTAAATCAGGATTTTATCACTTAAAACTAGAAGAAAAATCTAAAAAACTAAAAGCATCCACTGTACCACAAGGATTCTATGAACGGAATGTATTACCATTTGGATATAAAAATGCACCAGGTAGATATCAACACTTTATGGATAACTACTTTAAACAATTAGAAAATTGTGTAGTATATATTGATGATATATTACTATATTCTAAAACTTAAGATGAACACATAAGATTATTAGAAAAATTCATACATATTATAGAATATTCAGGCATAAGTCTAAGTAAAAAGAAAGTAGACATAATGAAAAATCAAATAGAATTCCTAGGAATACAGATAGATAAAAATGGAATAAAAATGCAAACACATATAGTACAAAAAATAATTAACTCAAATGAACAACTAGACACAAAAACAAAATTACAATTATTCTTAGGACTAATAAATCAAGTAAGAGAATATATACCAAAATTAGCAGAGAATTTAAAACTATTACAACAAAAATTAAAGAAAGACATAGAATACCAGTTTGATAAAAAGGACCAAACACAAATACAAAAAGTAAAATTATTATGTAAGAACCTACCTAAACTATATTTTCCGGATAAAATAAAAATTTTACTTATATAGTAGAATCAGATGCCAGTGAAAAAAGATATGGAGGAGTATTAAAATACAAATTACTTATCACGACAGAGCTACTCAGACTGAGACTGAGGAAGGAGATACAATTGAAAAGATACTCAAAGTCATTCCTACACTTTGTACAAAAATGGATAATATGGACAACGAGATACAAAAGCTAAAGACTAATAAAGATAATCTGAAGTATAAAGCTAGTATAAGTCAACAGCATGACTATAAAAATGCGGAGCTATGTCGATCGGAAGACAGAAAAAATTCAGAGGTAAAAGGTGACGTTGGGAAACACCTAAAAACCCATAACATTTGTTTAAATACAGCTGTAGGTAATAGCCAACGAGTTAGTGAAAACCATAAGAATTCAAACTTAAACCAATTATTCGAAAAACCATTTAACTCGAGGCTAACACCAAAAAACACATTAATTATAGAACCACAAACTTCTACATATGCGGATAGCCTACACCATGACAAAAGAACATATAACCATATTACGCAAACCTATATAGAAAATATATACAAAATCCAAATATTTTTAAACCTTAAACCCAGATCTACTACAACCTAAGAACCCAACCAGGATTATTTAACCCAAAAATTACAAGGTTATAATAAACTGATTGCACAACCGAAAACTAACGCCAACTTAGTAAGGACATGTTACAACTATGGACTATTAAATACAATATATACATATGACGGAGAGGAACTAAGTGAAATACCGAAACTACATAAAGCATTCATTACATATAAGAGAGTTACTAAGGGAAATTTATTCTATGTAAAATTTTACACGGCAACAACATAGATATTATACGAGGAAATAAAACCTCCGATACAATTGGTAAAGATAGGACTAACAAAAGATATGATAATACCGGAAGATAGCGAACATCAACTAGAGATACAAAAAAGCGAGATACCTAGTTTTTATGCCAATAAGAGAATAATTGGTATATTAACCATTATACAAGAGCTAGCAAATAATTATTTAAACGGAAATGCTATATGGAGCTACTATGCAAGAGATCAGTTAATGATTTATATCAATTCAAGGGAGCTAAGGAAAGCAGATATGGATGAAGTCCAGAGATGGATTTTATCATTACTTAAGCCAGAAGAACGACCTACAACATGAGCACTAAAAGTAGGATTTATTTCGGAAGAGTTATTAACCAGATATTGCAAGCTAATTGGTCATAAATACCCTGACCATATATGTTCGAAATGCAACGGAGAAGATAATATAATTCTAGACGTCCAGCTGGAATAAGAAATAAAGACGGAAGCCTAAAAGATAAGATAAGAAGATGATGAGAAGATAAAGATGAAGAAAAAGAAGACATATGGCAAAAGTAAATAGTATTAGTATGTAAAAAGTTATGAAAGTGTGTCATAAAGTAGGAGTATTATATATGTAAAAAGTCATAAAGTGTGTCATTGTGTCATAAAGTAGATAGATGTGTCATAATGTAGATATACTATATTATATTATATATTAGACACATTATTAAGTAGTAGGTGTATGTGTAGTATGAAGAAGGATTGTAAAGTAAGAACTTTCTTTCTATATAAAGAAAGGCATATGTAAATGAAAAGGCAGACAACGCCTAAGATAATAAATATTCTCTTTCATAAAAACACTCTCTCAACTAAGATAAATATTTAAAATACTAATGGAAAAATCTGAAATACAATCAGATATTTCAGATAGCATGGCTAAGCAAGAGGCAAAGGTATATTGTTCAAAAAATATGCAGAACTAATTTCATATAATCCTGAATATCATATATATGATTGAGTAAATTTATGTTAATTATTATGTATTAGAATTATTTGAATCATGATTTCTAGTTTATTAGAACATTAGAAACAGGGAGAAAACTTCTATACTATGTCATCCTAATGTTAAAACCGGTAGGAGAGGGAAGCCGTTAGGGGAGTAAACAAAGTTGAGGCGCTGATAAGAAGGAAGTATCCGCTAAAGTACGATGCTAGTAGCGACAGGAGAACATGATAAACATATAATCTAGTTCATAATGATCTAATATGAATTTAATCAATTATGGATATGATAGGAAGGAATAATTGAAAATAAAAAACCTGCATAACAACGAACATGACTACATACATGCATGATGAAATGATAAAAAAGTATGAAACTTTAATCTTATATATACTTAAAGGTATAAAAATAATTCAATTAAGAAGAATAATATGTGATAAAATATTTAATGATAACGAATCAGAAGATATATTAAATCAACAATGGTATGAAATACACCTACATGATTTAGACTCCGAAAGAATAGAATGATATGATTTAAAAATAAATTCAGATTAAAATGAACTACGAATATTTACAATATTGGATAGAATCTATGGAAAATATAAAAATATTAGAACAATTAATGGAGGAAAATTTATATATGTACCAAAGAACCCAAGATATGTTATATCTAGAATATATCATAAATAATATTAATGAAATACTCAGATTAAAACAACTATCGGAAGAATATTACAATAAATATTATTACATTTTACCATGAATTCCTCAACTACCAGTTCCGCACCGAAAAATTATTATAATAAAGTAATTAAAATAAATTACTCACCTACCACACTATCACCTACCACACTACTTCTTCCATGAATTCCTCAACTACCAGTTCCGCACCGAAAAATGGTAGTAGGTGGTAGTGTGATAGGTGAGTAATTTATTTTAATTACTTTATTATAATTATTTTTCAGTGCGGAACTGGTAGTTGAGGAACTCATGGTAAAATGTAACAATATTTATTGTAGTACTTTTCCGATACTTATTTTAATCTGAGTATTTCATTGGTATTATTTATGATATATTTTAGATATAACATATCTTGGGTTCTTTGGTACATATATAAATTTTCCTCCATTAATTGTTCTAATAATTTTATATTTTCCATAGATTCTATCCAATATTGTAAATATTCGTAGTTCATTTTAATCTGAATTTATTTCTAAATCATACCATTCTATTCTTTCGGAGTCTAAATCATGTAGGTCTATTTCATACCATTGATTTAATATATCTTCTGATTCGTTATCATTAAATATTTTATCTCATATTATTCTTCTTAATTCAATTATTTTTATACCTCTAAGTATATATAATAGCTCTGATACCATTTTTCGGTGCGGAACTGGTAGTTGAAGAATTCATGGAAGTGATAGTGTGTTAGGTGGTAGTGTGGTAGGTGAGTAATTTATTTTAAAGATTTTATTATAATATTCCTTTGTTAAGTGTCTTAATCTTGATATTTCTTTAATATTAGATGTGAAATTCATGGTAAAATATAATAATATTTATTGTAATATTCTTCCGATAGTTGTTTTAATCTGAATATTTCATTAATATTATTTAGGAAAAATGCATAAGTACCCTCCCCCCCAGCCTATACCCGAAATTTCAGAGACACACCTAACCTTTACTAAGGTCCTATTATCCCCGAACTTAATTTATCTATAATATTCTACCCCTTTTCAGCCTATGTGGTACTATTCTTGAAAAATTTGTCAACATGCGTTGGGCCCACAAGATAGTGCCATGTAGGCCAAAAAAGGGGTAGAATATTACATATAAAATAAGTTCGGGGGGGGGGGTGGTAATAGGACCTTAGTAAAGATTAGGTGTATCTCTGGAATTTCGGGCAATGGCTGGGGGTACTTATGCATTTTCCCTATTATTTATGATATATTCTAGATATAACATATCTTGGGTTCTTTGGTACATATATAAATTTTCCTCCATTAATTGTTCTAATAGTTTTATATCTTCCTTAGATTCTATCCAATATTGTAAATATTCGTAATTCATTTTAATCTGAATTTATTTCTAAATCATACCATTCTATTCTTTCAAGGTCTAGATCATGTAGGTTTATTTCATACCATTCTTGGTTCAATATATCTTCTGATTCGTTATCTTAAAATATTTTTTCCCATAATATTCTTCTTAATTCAATTATTTCTATATTTTTAAGTATATATAGGATTAAAGTTTCGTAGTTTTTTATCATTTCATCATGCATGTATGTGGTCATGTTCGTTGTTATTCAGATTTTTTATTTTCAATTATTCCTTCCTATCATATCCATAATTGATTAAATTCATATTAGATCATTATAAACTAGATTATCTATTTATCATGTTCTCATGTCACTACTAGCATCGTACTTTAGCGGATACTTCCTTCTTATCAGCGCCTCAACTTTGTTTACTCCCCTAAACGGCTTTCCTCGCCTACCGATTTCAACATTAGGATGGCATAGTATATAAGTTTTCTCCCTGTTTCCAGTGTTCTAATAAACTAGAAATCATGATTCAAACAATTCTAATACATAATAACTAACATAAATTTATTCAATCATATATATGATATTCAGGAATATATGAAATTAGTTCTGCATATTTTTTGAACAATATACCTTTGTCTCTTGCTTATTCATGCTATCTGAAATATCTGGTTTGATTTCAGATTGTTGCTCCATTATCTTTTAAAATATTAGTTTTTAGTTGAGAGAGTTTTTGAAAGGAGAGTTTTATATATTAGGCATTGCCTGATTTTTCATTTACATATATCTTTCTTTATATAGAAAGGAAGTTCTTACTTTACAATCTTTCATAATACTACACGTTCACCTACTACTTAATAATGGGCCTAATATATAATATATTATAGTATATCTACATTATGACACATCTACTTATAACACACCATACCTACTTTATGACTACTTTACATCTTTTTACTATTCCTACTTTACACATGTGTACTACTATTTCTAATAAGTTAAATAACTTTATTACTTTACATCTTTGCAATAATACGTAGATGACTTTAGCTTTCTTGACTTTTTTTTCTTTTATCTTTTTTCATGCTTATCTTTTTCCATGCTTATCTCCTTTTGCCATTTGGATTATTCTAGATGGACATCTGGTATCACATTATCTTCTCCATTGAATTTTGAACATATGTGATCTGGATATTTGTGTCCAATTAACTTGCAATATCTGGTTAATAACTCTGCCGAAATAAATCCTGCTTTTAGTGCTTGTGTTGTAGGTCGTTCTTCTGGCCTAAGTAATGATAAAATCCATCTTTGGACTTCATCCATCTTTGCTTTCCTTAGTTCCCTTGAATATGAATAAATCATTAACTGATCTCTTACATAGTAGCTCCATATAGCGTTTTCGTTAAAATAATTATTTGCTAGCTCTTGTATAATGGTTGATATACCCAATTATTCTCTTATTGACATAAAAACTGGGTATCTTGCTTTTTTGTATCTCTGGTTGTTGTTCGATATCTTCCGGTATTATCATATCTTTTGTTAGTCCTATCTTTACCACTTGTATCTGAGATTTTATTTTCTCGTATAATATCTCTGTTGTTGCCGTATAAAATTTTACATAGAATAAATTTCCCTTAGTAACTCCCTTATATGTAATAAATGCTTTATGTAGTTCCGGTATTCAACTTAGTTCCTCTCCGTCATATGTATATACTGTATTTAATAGTCCATAGTTGTAACATGTCCTTACTAAGTTGGCGTTAGTTTTCGGTTGTGCAATCAATTTATTATAAAATTTTTGGGTTAAATAATCCTGATTGGGTTCTTGGGTTGTAGTAGATCTGGGTTTAAGGTTTAAAAATGTTTGGATTTTGTATATATTTTCTATATAGGTTCGCGAATATGGTTATATGTTCTTTTGTCATGGTGTAGGCTATCCGCATATGTAGAAGTTTGTGGTTCTATAGTTAATGTGTTTTTTGGTGTTAGCCTCGGGGTAAATGGTTTTTCGAATAGCTGGTTTAAGTTTGAATTCTTATGTTTTTCACTAACTCGTTGGCGTGTACCTGCAGCTGTATTTACACAAATATTATGGGTTTTTATGTGTTTTCCAACGTCACCTTTTAGCTCTGAATTTTTCTGTCTTCCGATCGACATGGCTCCGCATTTTTATAGTCATGCTGCTGACTTATACTAGCCTTAGCATTCAGATTATCTTCATTAGTCTTTAGCTTTTGTATCTCGTTATCCATATAATCCACTTTTGTACAAAGTGTAGTAATGACTTTGAGTATCTTTTCAATTGTATCTTCTTCCTCAGTCTCAGTCTGAGCAGCTTTGTTGTGATAGGTAATCTGCAATAACATTCTTATCAGTTTTTATTACTTCAATTGTAAATGTAAAATTTAATATATTTAATACCAATCTCCTTATTTCTTTTGTTGTTACCGAATCTTGTATTTTTCTTGTTAGCCACCATTTTACTTGTGTATTATCAGTTCTTTTAATAAATTAGTTATATATAATATATGGTTCAAATGATAATAAACATTTATATACCGAATATAATTCTTTCCTAGTTATTTTCCATCTTATTTCTGCATTAGTAAATGTTCCTGAGTAATATTTACAATGATGTTCTATTTTTTCTTCTCCATACCTGTATTTTACTACTCCTCCATAACTTTTTTCACTGGCATCTGATTCTACTATATAAGTAAATTTTTTATTTTCATCCGGAAAATATAGTTTAGGTAGGTTCTTACATAATAATTTTATTTTTTGTATTTGTGTTTGGTCTTTCTTATGAAACTGGTATTCTACATCTTTCTTTAATTTTTGTTGTAATGGTTTTAAATTCTCTACTAATTTTGGTATGTATTCTCTTAATTGATTAACTAGTTCTAGAAATGATTGTAATTTCTTTTTTGTATCTAGCTGTTCATTTGAGTTAATTATTTTTTGTACTATATGCGTTTGCATTTTTATTCCATTTTTATCTATTTGTATCCCTAGGAATTCTATTTGATTTTTCATTATGTCTGCTTTCTTTTTACTTAGACTTATGCCGGAATATTCTATAATATGTATGAATTTTTTTAATAATCTTATGTGTTAATCTTGGGTTTTAGAATATAGTAATATATCATCAATATATACTACACAATTTTCTAATTATTTAAAGTAGTTATCCATAAAGTGTTGATATCTACCTGGTGTATTTTTATATCCAAATGGTAATACATTTCATTCATAGAATCCTTGTGGTACAATGAATGTTGTTAGTTTTTTAGATTCTTCTTCTAGTTTTAAGTGATAAAATCCTGATTTACAATCAAATTTGCTAAAATAATTATATCTTTGTATTTGTCTTATCTTTAGTATTTTATTTGGTATCGGATAATTATATGTTTTAGTTTTTGCATTTAAATTTCTATAATCAATAACCATTCTGTTTTTTTCTCTTTTTTGTTCACTATGTTTATTTACAATAAATGCCGGGCTTGTGTGCTTACTATTGCTTTCTTGTATATATCCTTTTTCTAGTAATTCATTTATATGTATCTTAAATTCGGTTAAATCATTGAAAATATACTTTAATGGTTTTTGGGTTATTATACTATTATTATCAAGTAGCTCAATTTTAATTTTTGTTTTATGTTTCTCCCATCCTTGTAAAGGATCCTCACTATATAATAATTCTAACTTATCTTGAATTATTTTTACTTTATCTATAGAGAATATAATTAATTCTATTTTAGGGTCTTCTTCTTTTATATTTTCTAATTTTTGTGTAATTTTTTCACTTTCTTTTATCCATTATGTTGTTTTTCGTTTTTTGTTATTTACTCTTTTTGCTCCTATTTTTTGTTTACACGGTGTTGTGAACCACTAGTGTGTTTTCGTTATTATATGTGGGTATAATTTTTCTAAAAATGGCATTCCTAATAGCATATCTTTTGTAGTCAATTCAAAGTTATATATTTCTTCTATAGTTAATATATTATCCCATATTTGTATTTTTATATTTTTTGCCTTATATGTGATCATGCTTCCTTCATTATTAAATCTTGTTACTACTATCGGTTTTTTTTTATTTTTCCCACTTATCTTCTGGTAAACAATTGTATTAACATATATTAGCTTCTGCTCCCGTATCTATCATTGGTGTGTAATATCTGTGGTAATATCCTTCTATTATTATCTTTGCAAGTATGTATATTTTCATATTTTTATCATACTTAAGTCCTTTTTATTATTACTCTTTTATTTTCATAATTTATTATTAACTGTTTGTCTTCAAGATTATATGGTCTTACTTGTTCTAGCCATTTTATTTCTAAAGTGATATTTTCATCTCCTTGATATATTTTAAATTTTATTACTATTGGTCTTCCAATGATTATTTCCTTTTCTGTAGTTTCTTCGGTATACATTAATGTTTTTGGTAGTTCGGGGCATAATTGTTCAGTAGTTATTATTTCATCTTCCGTCACTAATTCTCTTGTAATATAGTTTTCTTCTTGTCCTGTATTTATTAATATTAAATATTTTCGTTGTTCCATTATTCCCGTTATGTAATAATGATGTGATTTTATTTCTTCTTCCATTGATTTTTGTGGGGTTTTATCTATTCTTCTTGAGGTACTCATTTTTTATGATATTTGGGGTATCTCATTATTTATTCTTTTTGATGTACTTAGTCTTTCTTTTACTATTTCCAAATCTTCTTCTATATCAATTTTGTTATAACTATAATCATTATTATCTATGACTGTAACTATCCTTTCAAAAGGATTTTCTATTTTTATTTTTTTTATTTTATTTTTTGCTGTTATTTTATATTTTGTTGTTAAAACATATAAGTTTTTACATTGAGCTGTAAATGTTTTACTTCCGGGGGCTAGTTCTATCCCTGACATTTTCCAATATAATACTAATGATTTATCTATGTTTCTGTCATTTATTGCTATTGAGTAGTTAACACTTATTATAAATTTAAATTTTTGGTATATAAGGTTACCGTTTACTGCACTTATTATACTCTTTTCTATGGGTTGTATGATCCTATCATCTGCTAAGTATATTTCTATGGGTGTATCTATTCCTTCTCTAAAACATTTTATTAGTATTTCTATTCCTCCTAAATGTACATTTTTAATTGGATTTTTAGCTTTAATATCTTGTATTTCTTTATTTATTATTCATTTGTTTATTATTGGTATTTTAGCCTTTCCTTTTGTGTATTTGCAATATATGATATGTTCTCTTTGGCTTACTATATAATATTCTTCTTTTTGTCGTTTAAACGAGTTTCTTATTGTTGGTATTTCAAATATTTTTTCTACGCTTAGGTCTAATTCTTTTCCTTTTATTTGTTCAAATATGTTATTATCAAATATTTTTTTTATTCTGCCGATTCTTTATCTTGATATTTTTCTTTAGTTATTATTTGTATCTGTTTCAGTCACTGATATAATATTCATTATCTGATTCTGTTACTAAATTATTTTCTATTTCATTTTTCGATAATTCATATATGCTATCATTGCTTTCTAATTCATAATCTATGTACTCTATCTGCGTGTATTTTTCATCGTCTATTATTATTTATGATATTTGTTTTTTCTTTGAATCTTTAGGTAATTTACAATTTCTGGCTATATGTCCTAATTTTCCACAATTATAACAGGTACATTCCGTTAGTTTTCTTTTTGGTCTATATGGTCTTTTGGTTTTGTAGGTTTTTACATAGTATCTTTTTCTTGGTTTTTTATATTTATATTTCGATCTATATTTTTTGTTATATCTCTTTTTATAGTATTTGTCTGTACAACCAAATTGGGGTGCCGTTTTATATTTGCAACATGCTAACTTTTTTACTAGTATTTTTTCCATTTTTATTTCTTCTTTATGTTTTTCACATAGTTCTATAAACCATCGTTGTAAGAATTTTATTATAGCTCCTAAGATATCTGTTAATCCTGTTTCATTCCAACTTTTTATTACTTTTGAATTAAAAGGTTCTGGTAATTTTGTAAAATATAATTTTCTTATTTCTTTACTTTCGTCTATGCTATATGTTCCTTTATAATAGTATTCTCTAAATGCACATGTATATTCATCTATATAATACATGTTACATATTGCTAATTTTGTCATTAGATTGTGGTTTATGATTTTTTCTTTATTTTGTTCTTCTTCTTCTATTGTCATACTACTAAATTCGTTTCTTATAGCTATTTCGTATTTATATAATATTTCCATAGTTGTAGTAGATATTCCACCATCAAATTTTTTATTACTTCTTAGAGTTTGTAAACTTTCATCTGATAAATTCTGTAGCCATAATTTTACTGTTCATATAAGTGTGTTTTCTATATATCCTGGTGTTTCTGTTATTACTATTTTGTTATCTATTAATTGTTTTGATATATATCTCATCCATAATTGGATTGTTTTATATATATCTACTACACAGTCTAAATCTAAAAAATTATGTTGTTCAGTTATTGGTTAAGGCGTCCATATTTTATTTAATCTTTTATCCCATATAATTTTTTCTCTATCATATTGTCCATAGTTTTCATTATGATATTTTGGATTTAAATTTTTTCAGTTTTTTCATATTCTTAGGAGGAACTTCCTTCTCCAAGCTTTAAAGCATGCTCAACAAAATCTCATGGAGCCTATATGCAATTTACTCTCAAAAAGCATATCAAAAACAGGTTCATCAATTCATTTCATGAAGTCATTAGGCAACTCAGAGTCAATGCATAACAACATCAGGAAAATAAGTCATATAAGACATTTCTTTCAAAACATAAGCTTTTTCATGAACATGCATAATCATAAGGGAATCATGGAAACACATAAATCACACATGACTCCTAAACATAAAACAATCAAGAGGAACTCATTACCTCAAGCTAGGGGAGGAATTGAAGGAAAGAGATGAGGACATCGGGACATCATATTGGCCTCGGCCTCCCAAGTAGCACCCTCAACTAATTGATTCCTCCACAAAACTTTTACGGAAGCAACTTCCTTATTCCTTAACTTCTTAAGTTGTCGGTCCAAAATTTCAACTGGAACTTCCTCAGAAGATAGGATTTCATCAACTCCCAACCATTCTAGGGGAATTATGGACGTCAGATCTCCATCACACTTCTTAAGCATAGAGACATGGAAAATCGAATGCACCGATGCCAACTCATTTGGCAAATCTAACTCATAGGCAACCTTGCCAATACGCTTCAAAATTTGATATGGGCCTACATAACGGGGACAAAGCTTTCCTTTCTTACCAAACCTCATCACACCCTTCATAGGTGAGATTTTCAAGTAAACCCAATCATGAACCTCAAATTCAAGATCCCTTCTCCTAACATCGACATAAGACTTTTGTCGACTTTGAGTTATTTTCAACCTTTCTCTAATAAGCCGAACTTTCTCAATAGCTTCATAAACTAGCTCGGGACCTATCAAGGCAACTTCAGCCACCTCAAACCAACCTATAGGAGATTTACACCTCTTACCATAAAAAGCCTCAAATGGAGCCATACTAATACTCGAGTGATAGCTATTATTATTATAGGCAAATTCCATCAATGACAAATGGTCATCCCAATTACCCTTAAAATCAATCACACAATCCCTTAACATGTCTTCCAAAGTTTGGATAGTACGTTCCTCTTGCCCATCGGTTTAGGGATGAAAAGTCGTGCTAAGTTTAATCTTGGTACCAATAACCTTTTGGAATGACTTCCAAAATTGAGAAGTGAATTGGGTACCTTGATCGGAAATGATAGACAAAGGCACACCATGCAATTTTACCACCTCTCTCAAATACATCTTAGCATAGTCTTCTGCCGAATAAGAAGCCTTGACAGGAAGGAAAGGAGTCGATTTCGTCATCCGATCTACTATTACCCATATCGAGTCATGTTGTCGCTGGGTGTGAGGCAAACCAACTATAAAGTCCATATTAAAGTCTTCCCACTTCCAAGTAGGAATAACAATGTCTTGGGACAAACCTCCTGACCTTTGGTGCTCAACTTTCACTTGTTGACAATTAGGACACTTGGCCACAAATCCCGTAATATCTTTCTTCATTCCATTCCACCAATAGACTTCCCGTAGACCACGGTACATCTTGGTGGCTCCCGGGTGAATAGAATACCGAGAACTATGGGCTTCATCTAAAATTTGTTCCCTCAAGTCATTAACATTCGAAACACATAACTGACCTTGGTAATTAAGTACCCCATCTCCCCCATGGGAGAAAGCCTCAACGGACTTCGTAAGTACCACTTCTTTCAACTCAACTAAAATGGGATCAAGACCTTGCTTTGCCTTTACATCCACCACAAAAGACAATTCGGACCCAATATGGACCATGACACCACCCTTGGTGGAATCCACTAGTTAAACACCTAATCGAGCCAACCTATGGACATCACGAACCAACTCTTTATTTTCTTCATCCACATGAGCCACACTACCCATCGACAATCGGCTAAGAGCATCCGCTACCATATTAGCTTTACCAGGGTGATAAGGACACTCATGTCATAATCATTCAATAGTTCTAACCACCTTATTTGGCGAAGATTCAACTCCTTTTGACTAAACACATATTGTAGACTCTTATGATTGGTGAAAACATCCACATGGACCTCATACAAATAATGTCTCCATATTTTTAAGGCAAACACAACCACTGCTAATTCAAGATCATCGGTAGGATAATTCTTCTCATGGATTTTAAGTTTCCTTGAAGCATAGGCAATCACCTAACCATTTTGCAGAAGCACACATACCAACCCAACTCTAGAGGCATCACAATACACCATAAAACCATCCATAGCTTCCGATAGGGTCAACACCAGAGCGGAAGTAAGTCTATCTTTCAACTCTTGGAAAATTTTCTCACAAGCTTCCGACCACACAAACTTAGCTTTCTTTTGAGTCAAAGTCGTCAAAGGAGAAGCAATGGAAGAAAATCCCTCAACAAACCTTCTATAGTAAACGGCCAAACCCAAAAAGCTTCTAATGTCGAAAGGGGTTAGAGGTCTAGGCTAACTCTTGACCGCATCCGTCTTCTTAGGATCTACCTTAATTCCCTTACTTGACACAATATGACCAAGGAAAGCTACGAACCTTAACCAAAATTCACACTTGCTAAACTTTGCAAAAAGTTGTTGGTTTGAAGAACTTGCAACATAATTCTCAAATGGTCCATATGTTCATTCTCACTCCTTGAATAGATCAAAATATCATCGATAAACACAATCATGAACATGTCTAGGTATTGCCTAAACATTCTATTCATCAAGTCCATAAATGCCACCGGAGCATTGGGTAAACCAAATGACATCACTAGGAATTCATAATGTCCATACCAAGTTTGGAAAGCCGTCTTTGGAATATCAATTCCTCTTACCCTCAACTGGTGATAACCCGAATGAAGATCAATCTTAGAGAAATAACTAGCCCCATGATGTTGGTCAAACAAGTCATCAATTCTTGGAAGAGGATACTTGTTCCTGATGGTTAATCAACGCACATTCGAAGATACCCATCTTTCTTTCTAACAAACAACACGGGAGCACGCCATGGAGAGATACTCGATCGGATGAAACCCTTATCCAAAAAATCCCTTAGTTGCTCTTTCAACTCCTTTAACTCCGTCGAAGCCATTCTATAACGAGGAATAGAAATAGGTTGCGTATCCAGAAGAAGGTCAATACCAAAATCTATTTCCTGCACAGGAGGAATAACGGGCAAATCATCGGGGAAAACTTCTGGAAATTCATTAACACGGGAACCGACTCAAGAGAAGGGGTTTAGGAATCTACATCCCTCACCCTAACAACATGGTAAATGCAACCTTTCGAGATCATCTTTCTAGCTTTAAGGTAAGACACAAATTGACCACTGGTCATAAAATTTCCCCCCTTCCACTCTAGGATAGGCTCATTCGGGATTTGGAATCTAACCACCTGAGTTCTACAATCAACAGAGGCATAACATGCATGCAACCAATCTATACCAAGAATCACATCAAAGTCTAACATGTCAAGCTCTATCAAGTCAACAAGAGTAACTCTATGGGATAAAGAAATGGGAAATCTTCTATATACCCTCTTAGCCACCATAGAATCACCAATAGGATTAGAGACAGAACAAGGTTCTAATAACACTTCTGAAAGAACATTAAACCTCATTACCACATAGGGTGTCACAAAAGATAAAGTAGCACTGGGATCAAAAAAGGCATACACATCAATAAGAAAGACTTTTAGCATACCTGTCACTACATCTGGGAAACTCTCTTGGTCACCTCGGGTTTGGAGAGTATAAAAGTGGTTTTGCTTTGGAGCATTGGGATTCGAACCACTAGAAGGAGCTTGCTTGCATTGCCTTCCCTCCCTTTTGTTGTGAGCATGGGGCAATCTCTTATTTTGTGACCACTCTTCCCACAACTAAAGTAATCATTGGTTCTGGCTAGGCACTTACCATCATGTTTCTTCCCACACATAACACATGTAGACCTAGCCAAAGACAAACCACCACCATTCCCTCCTAGAGGTTTAGGGTTAGACACTATATCCTTGTTAAACTTAGGTGGAACATTAGAGGAACCTTGACCGAAAAACTCTTGACGAAAGTTAGGACGACTATGTCCATCAGATCAAGCATGAGAGAAATTACCAGCACCGGTCTTAGACTTTCTTACCTCTCTAGACTTTTCTTTGAGTTTCTCCTCTTCAATTTGTTGTGCATGCACCATGAGACGAGAAATATACATGTCACCAATGAGCATGGAGGTACGTCACTCTTTAACCACCATTTTGGACACCCCCGATACAAACTTACTCATTCTAGCTCTTGAATCCACAACCATTGTTGGAGAATATTTTGACAGTTGAGTAAACTTTAGAGAATATTCTCCCACAATCATGCTCCCTTGATGAAGGTTGATGAACTCTAGCACCTTGGCTTCCCTCATCTAAAGGGGAAAGAATCTATCAAGAAAAGCTGATTTGAACATTTCCCATTCAATATGACCCGCTCCCGCCGGTCTAGCCTCCTTCCATTGATTGTACCAAACTTAAGCAACACTTTTCAATTGGTAGGCGGCCAATTCCGCCTTCTCTCCCGAAGTCACTCCCATCATAGCAAGTACCTTGTAGACCTTATTGATAAACTCTTGAGGATCTTCCTCAACTTTGGAGCCATGAAATTCTAGAGGATTCATCCTCATGAAATCTCTCACTCTTGAAGCCGCCGTACCCACACTTGGGTTCACGGGGATTACCACCTTTCTTTTGGCATGAGCCTTCATGGCTTGGGCCAACACTTGAGAAGTCGATCTAAACTCCGTATTTGTAACTTGTTCGGCCAAGGGATCAACTGGAGCTTGATGAAGAGCTTGGGGAGGTGCTTCTTGTTCCACATTCTCCCTCACATTCCTTCTATTGTAAGCTCTTCGAGTAGACATATCCTGAAGAACATAAGTGATTAATAACATTTCAAAGACACTTCATCCAATTGTAAGCGTAAACGGTCGTTAATCAGTATAATAACCAAACTGAATGAGTTAGGTAGAATCCCATAGGGAGTGGAACATGTTTAATATTCAAGAGTAAAGTATGAATATGTTCAAATCAGCCGTAGAAATTGACATTTACGAATAAAAAAACATAATGTAAATCAGAGGGTGACACAAATGTCAAATAAGGGGGTTTTGGTTTTAACTATCAACTACAACAGCAGCAAATAACACAAAGATAACAATAATGAGACGGGTTCTTGGGATGTGATTTGATTATAGGCTAATGTAGACAAATGTATAATTGCAACTATTAGACAATACCTGTGAATTAGTGAATAAGCTAAACTATATAGGAGGTAAACTTTCTCTCGAACAATCTACCCCGAATCAAGTCGATTTCTCTCAAACAACGACAAGCATGCGAATAAGAACATTCTACGCTTTAGTCCATTCACTCTCTCTAGCTGAATGTGTGGAAAAGGGTTTAGGATTCACTCTCTCGAGTTGAACCCATGACAACTCAATACCCACATACCATCAATTCAATAATCTTGGTTTTAAACCTCTATCTCGAGCTAGCCAAAAACACGAAGGTAGAACTGCATTTGCAACTACAATTCTTTAAATTGAACCACAATTACTGATTCAAATCACTTCTAAAAAGCATTTAAACTAACAATTAGCAATACCCATAAACTAAATCAGTCCATAATCACATACTCACACCCCAAGAATTGGGGTTTTAGCTAGAAATCATAAAAAGTAAAAATCGTTACCAAATTGTGTTTCCATCAACTGGGTAAGATTAATTTCTTCTTTACAAAAGTCTACCTTGAAGAATCTCGAAGACCCACTTCTAATTAATCAAAAATGGAAAACTTCAATTCTTCAAAGCTAAGGAAAACTTGTCTCCAAACTCAGAGTTCAAACTAAAAAATGTAATTATCCAAAAATATGATCCAAAAAAACTCTCTATATTAGATGTTCAAAAATATATTTATAGTCTCCAAAAATATGCTACGAAAGGCCATTCGGTGCAATAAGTCAGGCTTGCCGATCAACTCGGCGATCCACCCTTTGGTCCATTTCATCGCCTTCTTGCATTGACCTTCAGCATCCTCCAGGTTTGTAACTTTAGGCGATCTAACACTGCATCGCGGAACCACTCGGCGATCCGCCGACTGCTCATTTCTCTCGCCAACTTGATTTTCTCCATCAAGGCTAGACACACTGGAACTTTAGGCAGTCAAATGGCCACTCGGCGACTCGCCAAATGGACTTGGCGATCACCAGGCTCTCTTTTCTTCCTTATTTCAGCTCGCATCATTCCTTTTTGCAAATTAGTGTCCTTGCTTTGTTCCTCAATCCAAATACCTGGAGATCAAGGATTTTACATCAGTTATTGGCATAAAATAAGTCTTTGAGGACACTAAACCTATACAAATAAATCCCTAAAGTACTCCAAATCTAGGACTCATCAACACCACCAACTTAAACTTTTAATTGTCCTCAAGTAAAATTCAAGTTCAGCAGTTCAAAAAGGATGTCTCAAACAGTGCTACACAAGACTCAATCATGAATGGACACAACGAGACTCAATTTACTTATGCAAGGATTAATTGTGCACTCAAAGATTCAAGTTGTGACTCACCATTATCAAAGAATCTCAAGTAAACAATACTTGCTTCAAATGCAAGTTCAAGCTCAACAAAGGTACTCAAATGCCCTTACACAAAGATAATTCCATATTCACACAGAATGGTTCAACAATTTATAGCTCCGGCATCACAAACAACTCTCACACTCACAAAAATGAACACATGTATGACTTCACCCATAGGTTTGCCCTTATTTTCCAAACAACACTTGTTTCAGCTCACTCAAGATCAAAAAGGTCTTTTCAAGGCTTGTAACAGAGCTGAGTGTAAAGGTATGGTCAATTAGGCTCAGTGGTTGCTATCCTCATGAAATGTGGTATGAACAACACTTTCTTTCCTTTTCTTCATCATTCTCATTCATGCTCAAAATTCACCCCATTATTCACTTTCCATGGAATACCGAACACCCCATTTCTTTTGCACTTTCACAGCTTTATTTCAAACTTTTTCATTCTTTTTCTTTTTCATTCTTTTTTTTCTTTTTCTTTTTTTTATATGGAGGGGTTCCATATTTTTCACCACCATGGATCAAGGGGGGCTTCTTTGCACTTCTTGACTTACCTTCTCCTTTCACCACACCCCCAACTTAGGCTTTTGGCCTAATTTGGCTATTCAAACAAACCACACTTCATGAGGATTATGGGTGAAGGGATAAAGAAAGGTCACAATTTCATCAAGTTTCTTCCAAGAAAAGGATAAGTCCCAAAGGGTGTTCAAGCAAAGATCACACACTCACAAGGTAGGCCACAAAAGGGTATAATGTCAAATTGTTTCACTATTTAAATTTTTTTGCCTAAGATCATTTCAAGAGCTTGCATTACTTAGTCAACCGGACCAACGGGGCAAAGTCTAGGTGTCATCACACATGGCTCACGGTAAGCTCATCACACAAGGCATTGACACCAATGTTAAACAATACTCCATACTTTCACTAGTGTGCAATGTTCATCACAAGAGACTCAATTTGATAATAGGCTAGTCACAACGAGATGGAAAAAGTTCACATATTGCCTATACAACTTCATTTGGCTTCATGTAACCGCACATTCATGTTTGTTCGATTGAGAGCACTATTCAAGTCATTGGTATTGATCACAACCAACACTCAAATTTTCACAAGAACAACCACAATTAAGTACACAAAAGGTGGCAAAATTTTTTGGAAGGGTCCAAAAATCATTTACATTCAAAATAAGGAGCCACAAGCTCAAACATCCACAAAAACAGTGTCAAAACACAATATGTACACAAAAGTCATAATCACAAGAGGTAGGTATGGAAATACCTCATCCCACCACAAACAAAAAGCAATTTGTCCTCAAATGCAATGAAACATCCAAAAATCAATAAAAATGAGAGAGAGAGAGGTAAGAGGGATCCTGTCTAAACAATCACTCCATCTTTCGAGGCATCAGTGCCCGGTGCAACACTCTGATCTTGGGCATCAGTGCCCGATGCAACACTCTGATCTTGGGCATCAGTGCCCGGAGCCAAATCAGTAGTACCAGATCCACTAGGGGTTTCCATGGACGTCTCCGTCAGCGATGTCTGGATCATCGACTGTACGATCGTCTCCTCCAAGTCCAATAGGTCTCCATCTATGCTCTCCTCCTTCACCTCTATCTGCTCATCTTCGGTCTCTGCCTCCGACTCATCAGTTGCTATGTCATCCCAATGTACATCTCCGGTGGTGGCTGGAGCAATCTCAGAAGTCGTTGGGGCATCCACATCATCCGCTGCCTCCAATAGTGAAGTGAAGTCTGTGAACTTCAAGTAGTCCATATCCTTCCTCAAATCTGCAACCTCAGCTTTCAAAGCCGTCACCTCAGAAGACTCCCCCTGTAGACTCTCATAAGTCACGAATCTCGCAGTCAAATCATCAATAGAAGTTCGGAATAGGGTCAGGGCAGCAAGGATGACACTATCAATCATCCATGGAACTGCAACTTCTAGTCGGGTAGCTCTCACATCAGCCGAATGGGCTAGGTATAGAGTCAATGTCCGCCTCTGGAGATGCATCTACCGGGGCTGCTCTCCTCCTATCACCCTCCTCCTGAGTGTACTCAACCTCTATACGTCGAATGTCTGTGGAGGATGTGGGAGTGACCTCAAAATCTCTCATCGTATCGCGAGGAACTCCAGCACGCCGGCACAACTCTGTGATCAAGACCGGGAAAGGCAGGGATGTATGGCGTTGTTTGGCCCTCATGGCCATCTCCGGCTCAATAATAAGTCCCAAGTCAATGCTCTTCTTAGATATGATCAACCCGAGGAAGGTTGCCTTAAGATGGCTGAGGATGGACTCATTCTAGGACGACATAATGGAGCTACTGATAAATCCAAACCAATATCGTGTAGCTACACTCAAGTTCTTTTTCTCGATTGGGACTCCTGCCTTAATCCACCTCGGGGTGGTGTTAGAGATAAGGGGAGCTAGCCAACCCTTAAGCTCATCTAAAGGTGTCGTAGTGGTAGCCAGGCTGGGGTAGTCAAAGTCTGACCCTCTATCAAATACCTCGTTGATGTGATCACGACTACAGTGCACTACTGTCCCCCGTACCATGATGGACCCCACCGGTATGAAAGTACTGACCTTCTTCTTTCCCTTAGGGAGCAGGTCACCATATGTCGAGTAAAATTCCTGGACTTATGTAGGAATATAGGAGCCTCAAGGCCTGGTAAACTGCCCAAAGTGATGATATTGGAGGGTGTCCCTCACTGCGGAGTATCTACCAACTAAGCCCTCAGTGGATAGTATCTTTTCCTCAAGAATGGTCTGCAACCCATAAGCTTTTAATCTGTCGAGTAGCATGGGAGGAGGAATATGTACTGGTGGCACTGGGGCCACAGGTAGTGCCGGAGCTGGCATTGTATCTGCTAGAAAGGAGGTTGTTGGGGTTCTAGTCAAGTCAGGAGGCTGTTGTAATGTCACGACCCAAGCCTAGGGCCTAGACGTGATCGGCGAATGGGGAACCTGAAGGAACCCCAAACAAGCCTCATAGCGTATCATTACACATCCTTGGTCGCGGAAGCAATTAAAATGACCATAAGCGATAAGCATAATCAAGGGGGAAATCGGGACTAAGGAAGCAAGAAAAAAAAAGGAATGATACATAAATACAATAGATGAGTCAAGCTCAAGCACAATACACAATTTGTCCAACACCACCTCTAAACATGGGTACTTAGCGGGGGCCAAGACAAACTACCGGGCTCACCCTCATAGTCAAAACATAACTAAAAAGGAAAAGTCTTATACATAGCAAAAGATCATAAGCAACGTCCCCGGAATAGAGGACTCACCAATAACCTCGATAGAAAATCGTATTAGCCACGCGAATGAGGATGGTCAAGCGGTGCTCCGGTCCCTACATGGTGACATCATGTAGGCATAGAGTATACATTAGTACGTTTGAATGTACTAAGTATATGGGATGCAATGCAATGCAACAATAGATGGACATCATAGGCAAAATGCATAATCATATCCGATAGATAGCATATTAATGAGATGATATGTATAATGATGCTTACATATTTAGTGGGGTGTAGTACATGTGTGGCGAGTGACCATCAATATAGTATTTCCAAGGCCTACCACCCCCTTGGAGAGGCGAAAGAGGTACAAACCCCTCAATGTGGTTACTCAGGCCTACCACCCCCCGAGCTAGGGACCAAGGTACAAACCCCTCGATACGGTTATACGGGCCTACTACCCCCCGTACTAGGTAACCAAGGTACCAACCCTTCGATACGGTTACCCGGGCCTACAACCCCCCGAGCTAGGCTTGGTCGAATCACAACATTTATATAGAGAAAACCATATACACGTATCCATTTCATTATCATTTCAATGATTATATGACCATCCGACTCATAGGACGTACATTGGACCTTCCATTTCCTAAGAATTCTATAAGTGGGCATTTTATCAAACACATGGTGGGCTATTGTTCATGTAAATAAAATCATGTATTTCAAGAGTACTAAGTCCACCCAATTCCAAAATCCATATAAATCAGCCCACCAACAACATACATTTATATAAATCAACCTTCATAATTTGATCATGGAAACATGAAAACCATAAACATCACATAAAAATTCCATTTCATGATAATATGCAAAATAGACCATAATAGGGTGTGTAGTAGTAACTCCATACTTCAAGGGTTCATAAATAACCATAAAGACCCATAAACTTGAAGTAAAAATAGTGGATAAATGGTTGGACTTGTAGAAAGGAAGGTTTCCACAATCAAACCCACATACCTCAACTTTGGAGAATCCTTGATGAAGATTGGAATGGAGAATTGAAGCTTGAGATTGAGTCTTGAATCCGAAATTAGAGCTTGAGATGTTTGAATTTGGTTGAAGATCTTGGTGGAATTTTGGAGAGGGCTTAGAGAGTGTTTTTGAGTATTTTGAAGTTAGAAAAAAAATACGACTAAGTATGGGACATATCCCCATTTTATAAAAAAAATGCCCCAACACTTAGCCTAAAAAATGAGGCTTTAAAAATAAACAGCTTACTGGAAATTGCAAATCTGCACAGACAGGTTTTACGAAAATGGTCATAACTCCCTCATCCTAACTCGGCATGAGATGAAACCAAGTGCGTTGGAAAGCTAACTCAAAGGGCTTTAATTTAATAGGTTGTGGCCCTTCCAGTTCCTTGTGTTCTAAGAGATATTCCCCTTTAAAGTTGACCCTCCAAATCGCATTTTTTGTGATTTTTGAATTTTGATACGGTTGCTCTAAAATTCGGGTTAGACCCATTTTCCACTCAATTTGACCCCCTGAATAAGAATATGAAGTCGAATTTCCGAAATCATGCACGGATTTTGAGATATATGGAAAATACAATTATAGGTGTTTTCGAAACACATTTCGGGCATTTTTGGGGTCGTTTCATGTAATGGATGGTCGTCCTCTGTCTCACATAATACACCTTGGGAGTTAAAGGCCTCCCCCTTGCTTCCGGAGTTGTGCTCCGGAGACTCAGATGCTGGCCTTTTGCCTTTGCCCTTGCCTCCCTTTGGAGGCTCTGTTCTTCCCTTTTTAGGAGGGTGGCTCCTCTTTCATTTATAACTATGCCCTGTGCTCTTTTACGGGGAGGCATGTAAATGTTGGTTCTAGACATATTTGCAAAAACATCAAAAAGAAGTTAGAAACAGTTTAAAGAAAGTTGCAAAAAAATGGTTGCAGCCAAACTCACTGAACTGGTCGGCGAGTCGCAAAATCACTTTGGCGAGCCAAATCGGGTTTGCCGAAAGGATTGACTCAAAATTTTCTCAGACAAATGGCATGTCGGCGATGGGAAGGGCCTTTCGACGAGTCACTGACAGCATTCAGCGATCAAGGACTAGCCCGCCAAAAGTTACAGTGCATTTTAGGGGTTAGGGGCGCAGAAAGGGAGATCAAGAAGAACTTTCGGTAAGTCATCGAGTGCACTCGGCGAACTCAAGATTCTCGCCAAAAGTTACAGAACCCAAATCCAAGAATTGCAAGAAATTAAAGGCGATAAGAGGGATTCGGCAAACCGTCAAGTGGTTCGGTGAGCTCGACCCAGCTCGCCAAACAGCCCAACGTGCCTACTTTCAACCCCGCCTTCCAGATTAAGCCCCACAGCCCTCGAAAACAAAATCAAAACATGCACTCATTCTATTAGACTAAGACCCATTACACCCATGCTCCTGGGATATTCAGACTTCTCCTGTTTGGCCAAATTTAGCTATTTGACGACTTTTGCTCTAAAGAATGACGTCAACCGCTCCATCATTGGGCAAAATACGTCATTTGGAACAAATGCGGGTTACTTAGACTTCACCCGACTAGACCCAACAAGAAATTAGCACAACCCAACAATTTTGATCAATTTTAAGCACGAGAATTTTGGGAAATCAATGGTATAGACAATATAGGCAAGATATTCGAATTAAAACAGGAATTCAAGCATACAATTACGATTAGAGAGGTCCAACACATATAACTAAGATAACAACAATTGCAAATGATTAAAAATCGCTATATATACGTTCGGGGTTCGAAAAGCCAACCTTTTATGCCGAATATATAAGTTGTAAAGTTAGGCGGCAAAGAATCCAACTCCGAACACACAATCAACGACTAATACACGATGAAAACACAAAAATATAGGAAAATATAGTACGGGTGCGAGTTTGGAAAGTTGAAATATGAAGGAATGTGAAAGATTTTGAACTTTTGGCCTTTAAAAACCGTCGAGTTCTCACCCATTCGGCGACATTAGTCTTTCTCGCCGACCAACTCGACGATGCGCCGAGTGGGAACTTACCTCGCCGAGTTTTACAGGACCTCTAGTTACTGTGGAGGTCCAAACGGCAGATAAAATCGTGATCGCCGACCTAGTCGGTGATTTGCCAATTTACATCTGGGCTTACCGAGTTTTACAGACTTTAATTTCAAAATTGCTTGAGTCCAACGGTGGTTCAGGTCGGGCTCGCCAACCTCTTCGGTGAGTCACCGACTGGACTTCTGGCTCACTAATCTCCACTTTTCACACACATTCTACACTTTAACCTACATAATCAACACACGATTATTTCACAAGCAAAAAGAAAGATGGGGTAGAGAGGAGACAACACATGACCCATTTGGGTCTCCACTAGCTGAATAAACATGGAATGGAAGCAGTCATCTGGTTCAGCAGTAAGACATTCTCTTTTATCTCACCCAACACTTTGTCGTGTTCTTCGACTTTGTGGAGAATGAGTGAGAGTATCTCTTCTATTTGTCCACCCTCGTATTTTTTGGACTTTCTACGTTCATGAGGGGGAATGTACCGATCTTTATTTTTGGACGGCACCTCCACTTCCATAATCTGTTTGGCCATGAGATCCAGCTGAGTCAACAGTGTGGCCAAAATCTAGTCTTTCTCAGTCTCTTTGTTCGTCTTGCCCATGTGATCAAGGAGCTGGGCTCCTATTGCATAGGGTAGTCGTGTGAAACAACCTGTAGAAATTTGGTCAACTACTTCTTTATTCTCTGGACCAAAACCTCTATAGAAACAATCCAGTAGCATGTCATTTGAGATTCCATGAGTTGGGCATTTCAGCAATAGTGACTTAAAGCTCAGCCAAAACTCATGGATTGAGTCACCCTCCATTTGCCTGAAACTTAGATTGTTATCCCTAAGAATCATCATTCTTAAAGAAGAGTGGTCCACTTGGTCACCGTTGCTACAAGACATGCTCCTTTATTCTATTCTAAACAAGCAGCATGAAAACCAAAAATAAAAGGAAATAGATTCAACTATAACTAACAAGAACAAAATTCAACTTATCTAAAGAATCTTAACCAACACCACTCCCCGGCAACGGCACCATTTTGATTAATAACGTTTCAAAGACACTTCATCCAATTCTAAGCGTCAACGGTCGTTAATCAATATAATAACCAAACTAAATGAGTTGGGTCGAATTCCATAGGTAGCGGTACATGTTTAAGATTCAAGAGTAAAGTACGAATATGTTCAAATCAGCCATAGGAATTGACATTTACGAATAAAAAAATATAATGTAAATCAGGGGGTGACACGAATGTCAAATAAGGGGGTTTTGGTTTTAACTATCAGCTACAACAACAACAAATAACCCAAAGATAACAATAATGAGACGGAGTCTTGGGATGTGATTTGATTATAGGCTAATGTAGACAAATGGGTAGTTGCAACTGTTAGACAATAGTTGTATAAATTATAGAGGAGGTAAACTTTCTCTCAAACAATCTACCCCGAATTAAGTCGATCTCTCTCAAACATCGACAAACATGCAAATAAGAACATCCTACGCTTTAGTCCATTCAATCTCTCGAGCTGAATATATGGAAAAGGGTTTAGGATTCACTCTCTCGAGCTAAACCCATGACAACCCAATACCCAAAAACCATCAATTTAGTAATCTTGGTTTTAAAACCTCTCTCTCGAGCAAGCCAAAAACACGAAGGTAGAACTGCATTTGCAACTACAATTCTTTAAATTAAACCACAATTACTGATTGAAATCACTTCTAAACAGCATTTAAACTAACAATAAGCAATACCCATAAACTAAATCAGCCCATAATCACACAATCACACCCCAAGAATTGGGGTTTTAGCTAGACATCATAAAAAGTAAAAATCGTTACCAAATTGTGTTTCCATCAACTAGGTAAGATTAATTTCTTCTTTACAAAGGTCTAACTTGAAGAATCTCAAAGACCCACTTCCAATTTCTCAAAAATGGAAAACTTCAATTCTTCAAAGCTAAGGAAAACTTGTCTCCAAACTTAGAGTTCAAACTGAAAATTCTAATTATCCAAAAATATGATACAAAAAACTCTCTAGATCAGATGTTCTAAAACGTATTTATAGTCACCAAAAATATGCTACGAAGGGCCATTCGGCGCAGTAAGTCGGGCTCGCCGATCAACTTGGCGATTCTCCCTTTAGTCCATTCCATCGCTTTCCTACATTGGCCTTCAGCATCCTCCAAGTCTGTAACTTTGGGCGATCTCACACTACATTGCGGAACAACTCAGTGATCCACCAACTGCTCTTTTCTCTAGCTGACTTGACTTTCTCCTTCAGGGCCTGGTACATTGGAACTTTAGGTGGTCAAATGGCCACTCGGCGACTCGCCAAATGGACTTGGTGATCACCAGGCTCTTTTTTCTTTCTTCTTTCAGCTCGCTTCGTTCCTTTTTGCAAATTAGTGTCATTGCTTTGTTCCTCAATCCAAATACCTGAAAATCAAAGATTTTACATCAGTTATTGGCACAAAATAAGCATTTGAGGACACTAAACCTATACAAATAAAGCCCTAAATAAGTCCAAATCTAGGACTCATCAATAAGGTAAGGATTAAAAGGGAGACTATATATAGTTAAACTTTATGGCACAACTTAAGAGTAATGAAAGAAGTGTAGTTACTAATCATCTTGTAGCCTCTCATTCATAAGTGAGGTGCGATTCACACTCCTGAATAAGACTTTATTAGACGTGGCTTATGAACATCATACTAGGATCATTCTAAACCTTGTGATGTGATTACCAAGTTTGTCACGACCCAGGGGTACCCCCTAGATGTAACAGGGCGTATAGAACCCCGAAGGACTCCATACAAGCCCCTTAGTCCTCATAACATAAGAAATAGAATAATAAAGAGTGAAACAATCATTTTAAGTCCAAAACAGTTTTCATAGAGAAGCGGAAGTCTAACTCATGTCTCAACATAGCCATCTATTACAATCGAATGAAAGTTGGGCCTAAACAATACATCATGTTAAAAAATAGGAAATACGAAAGTGAAACTACAATAGGGAAAAATTCATCCTCGAACAATGAGGACTCACCAAGCTCGGAAAGAGATCAAGTCCAAGCTCTAGCCACTAGAATGGAAACCTGCCTATCGAACCCTACATTTGGGAAAAATGTAGGCAAGAGTATGTATGATAGCTATGCAAAAAAACATTTAAGACATGCTAAAAAGGGACATTTCATTTCAAAGCATATAATTTACTAAGTTTCAACATGATACAAGAGAGTTAGAAAACTTACATCATAACACCATGGTCAATGCAAGCCAAATCAGCTTAAAGCCATTGAACACATATGATATACTTCTTTAAGTAACCTTAGTTCATTAGTCATCTTGTTGTGGGAGAATTAGCCTTAACCGACATAGAGACCATGTGAGCTAAAACATGAACTCTCGGTGTCTCCCACACCGAAAAAAGGGTTGTTCTACTTGCCTAAGGTAGAACCATGAACATCTAGCTTAAGTGGATCCACTAGATAATCAACCTATGGGGGCACATAGTTATGGGATAAAGAGATTGCTACTAGAAACCCGACCTCTACAAACAGGAGAGCCTCCATCTCATGAGACTTCTTCTAGAAACCTGACCTCTACTTACGAGAGAGCTTCCATCTCAATGTCAATATCCACTCGGTGCTAAGCATAATTCCCACATAATAGTATTTTATTACTTATTCTCATTGTCCATGGAAATACCTGTCATCTTGTCAATCCAAGCTAGTTCATTAGGATAGCTCTTATTCATTGATTCAATTAGGTGAGAATAGCCTTTCAACCTAAGAATCCTTTCTATGTGAGAAAACCGTTCACATCATGGTTGTAAGTGTTTTATGAGAATAACCTTTCAACAACACAACAACAACAACAACAACAACAACATTGGCACTTCACTCTCAAAGCACCCTTAAAGCATTTACATAGGTTTCATAAGATCATGCATAGACTCATACTTTGCCCTTTCAAGGTTCAAAGCTACTTTAAATCACCAAATCTATAATTCTATCATTAGATATGGATTTTATCATAAATTCATGTAATTCTATTACTTCATGCTTGAGTTCATAAAACTCATCTTTCATCATCAACAATCCACATTATGGGATCACAGTTTGGAAAACATGGGGGTTTGCATGGGTTCATAGGGGAAACATCATAAAACATTGTAAATCATCAATTCATGCATATTTAGACATAATTAAACCATTAAGATCAATAATCAAAAGAACCCATGGTGTTTGAAGAAAACCCTAGCTAATTGGGGAATTCTACTATTTGAAATAGAGGAAATTTAGGGACTCCATGGGTGGAATGAACCATGGATGAAAGCTACCATACCTTGACTCCAAATGCTAACCTTCAATAAAGGAACTTGACCCTTAGCTTGAAACCCTAGATGAATCCTTCTTCTTCCTCTTCAAGTTTTCTAAAGAGAGAATATTTGGGAGGATATTTGAGTTCTTTTGGGGAAATTGGAAGAATGAACTAAATGGGGTGAATTTAGGGTTAAAAGGGCTTATATAGGGGGTTCTAAATAAAGGCAAAACGACACCACTTTAATTTAATTAAAACTGGAAAAGACCCATATTCCCTTAAAATAATTGCTCAGTCACGAACCATGGACCCCATCGACAAACCATTCATGGACCTACGGTCCGTCCTGCACATCCGTCACTAACTTCAAAGATTTTCGACTATCGATGGAAACCTAGACCACGGGACGTGGACCAACCTATGGTCCGTAGGTCCCTTTCGTGGTCCATGCATAGACCTTTTCTAAGTGATCCACTGACGGACGTAGTCGATGGGTCGTGGTCTGACCCACGGTCCGTCCTGGTGAACTGTCGTTTGGTCATCAAAGACCATTATTTTTAGGGTCCCTGAACTTTGGCTAAGGGCAGCCCACAGACCATACATACGGTCCGTGGTTCAAACCACAGGTCATGGTTGGCCTCCGTGGTTGGTCTCCGTGGCGAGCACCTGCAACTTCTCACAATCTGGTTTATTGCCCTTTTTCGGATACAGGGTGTTACAATTCGGTGAGCCTTAGAGGGTTCGTCGAAAGTCACAAAATCACAAAGCAGAAAAATTCAGCATAACTCGGTGATGTTCAGATTAGTTCGGTGAGACCTCAAACTTGATCGGTGATCTAACTGTAGCTCACTCAAATTTCTAGAATGAATTTCAACAAACAGGGCTACAAAAAGGCGATCATAAGGGCATTCGGTGAATCACCGAGTAAATTCAGCGAGCTCAGGCATATCGCTGAATGTTACAGAATCCAATAGAAAAATTTCAAAGAAAAATTGCGAGGTAAGGAACAAGTTGGCGAACCGCCAAGTCCTTCGGCGAGCTCGACTAAGCCCGCCGACTGGTCTCTCGTGCAAGATTTCAACCTCGACCCTAAATTTTCAACATACAATCCCCGATAACCAAATTAAAGCCCTATTCTATGCAATTAAAGCCTAGCCCATATCATGACCAACCTCGGGGTACTCATACTTCCCCCAACTTGTCTAAAACCAATCAACGTCTTTTGCTCTTAAGAATGACGTCACCCGATCTATCATTGGGAAAATTCAGTTGTTCAATGCAATTCGGGTTACTTAGACTTCACCCACACTAAACCCAACATGAATAATCGCCAATCAAACAATTTAGACTTGAAATTCAAATTTAAACAAACCAATTATCTAGCATGTTCGATTTACCCAACAATATTTAACTAATAAATTAATCATACAAGCGCAAATAGTAAATCCATCACTTATATGCACATGCTTAGGAAATGGAAACAAGTTAGAGCAAGTTTAGGACACCAACCACAGAAGCAGATAAATAAACAACGCAAGCAAAGGAAAAAGCAAGCCAAGCAACAATTTCCAACTATGCAACGATACCCACACAAGAATTTAACAAGAAATATGCTAATATGAAGGCGAGATAGTGCAAGACTCAAAAAAATGCAAAATAACAAGTAGTTTTGAATTTAAAATGGTTGGAAGCCTTTTGACTCTTCAGTTCGCGCCTCGATCGTCTATGGCCACTTATGTCTTCGAACCATTTGGCGATACACCTATTGGCTCAATACCCGTCGAAGTTACCAAAACTTCATCCTTTTGGTTGGTCAAAAAGGTAATCCATGTCGGGCTTCACCGACCCATTCGACAATTTTCCAAATGGGTCCTCAGCTCGCCCAATTGCCTATTTCTCCACGAAATCGAATTTTTCAACATGCACTTCCAAAACCTAAACCTGTTATTCAAATAACCAAAACTAAAAAATAAAAACTAAAACTTGGGTTGCCTCCCAAGAAGCACCTTATTTAACGTCGTGTCATGATGAACACATGTTTTCAAGCTTCATTCTTTGGGTTAACAATGGTATCACTCGGTAAACCTCCTTTTGGCCTTGGATTTAATGAGTCGAGATTTGACCCATCTGTGTTTCTAGCTGCTTAATAGACACCGAGTGTGAAGTAACTATTTGGTTCAGAGAAGAGACATCACCTTTCATTTCCTTTAGCACATTGTTCAATCCTTCCATTTGTTGGGAATACGAGCAAGCATATCTTCGATGCAGAAATTTTTAGGATTAGTCCTTGGCTCTTTTGGCTTTTGACACTCATAGGGAGGTACATATCATTCTTTGTCGCCATCCCGCTCCCTCTAGTGCGTACCACAGTCACGCCATTCCCTATCTCGGATTCTCCAATCATTATCGTGATCCCTGTTCCAACCTTTATTCCCCCCAACATTGGATAGTTCGGACGGAAACCTTCTGCCTAATTCGCCAAGAAATGCATTTCTTCATTGTACATGGCTTCAAAGTGTGCTTCATGAGGATTTACTCCACTAACTCCGATCACATTCACAGTCTTGGAACCACTTCCCATGACATGTTTCGTCAATAGGTCCATTTGGGTCATCATTTTGGCCATATTTTCCTCTTGCTCTTGGTTATTTTCTAATTGTTCCTTTGTCATCCCAAAGTTCAACGGAGACACCTGATCTTCTCTAGTGTACCAAGCGCGATTGATTTTTGTCATCTCATCAAGAAGGGTAGATGCTACGTCAAACGGTTGTTGCATGATTCCTCCTCGAATGAGCTGGTCTGCCACAACTTTGCTGACTGAGTCGAGGCTTCGGTAAAAATATTGTAATAACAAATTGTTCGGTAGTCCGTGAGTGGGGCATTGGAGCAGCATTTTCTGGAACCTCAACCATGTCTCGTGAATAAGTTCGCCATCAACTCTCTTGAAGTTCTAAATGTTATCCATCAACTTTACCATTTTCATGGGAGGGAAAAACCTTACATAAAACGCATCAGTGAGCTCCTCCGAAGAACTGATTGATTCCCTTTGTAAATTGGCCAACCACTTCGTTGCTTCCCCCATTAGAGAAAAGGGAAACAAACAAAGTCGGACTAACTCCTGAGTGATGATCTTAGACGAGAATAGCCCACATACATCCACAAAGTTTTGAATATGGTCATGAGGGTCCTAATTAACGTATCAAGTGGCATTTCATCCAATATTAAATGCCAACTATCATTTTTCAGTATAATAACCCAACTACGTGAGTTGAGGTCGATCCCATAGGGAGTAGTGCTTCCTTCGAATTACTTTAATAAAAATACAATGACAATCTCTTCAATCAAACATTTCTTGCACAACTAATATTTAAAACTCAAATACTGGGTTTTAACTATCAAATTCAAATTTATAGCTCAACACAAACAATCAATATTAGAGTGAAACTCGGGGAATTGATCAGCCAACTATTGAATCTCAACAAAATGGGTAAACATTACTACTCATAATGGACTAATTTGTTGTGGGTAGGTCGAACCATATATAAACTAACTTTCTCTCGAACAATTATCTTTTCTATGTTGAATTCTCTCGAACTTCAACACTGATTGAATGAAGCCCAGTTCTTTACCCTCATCAAATCCACTCTCTCGATAAAAAGGACGAGCTCCTTGTTTCACTCTATCGAGCTGAAACTAAGAAAACCCACTACTAAGGATGCTAAGATTGCCACCTTGGTCTCACACCTCTCTCTCGAGCAAGTGCATGACACTGAAATTGACACACGAAGTAACGCAGTTCAATCTCGAAACACAACAATAACTTAGACCCACTTCAAATTAGCACCATTCTTCGCAATTAGCAAACTCCCATTAAGTAAATTCAATAATTGGCTTCATGAACAAAACCCCAAGTAAAGGGTTTTAGCCCCTCATCTCATAAATAAAAAGATCAAAGTTAATTATCACCCCCATAGTTGGGTACAAAATGAGAATTATAGATGAAATTCAATAGATAATCTTTTCTCTTACAAAAATCTCTCTCAAAAGCTTGCTAAAATCGCTTCCCCCACCCTTTGGTAGTGTTTTCTCTCTCAATAATTCTTTCCTCCCTTTCTGAATAATCCTTCTCCTTTCCAAAAGTCAATTTAAATAAGCCTGATCTGTGACTGTAATAGAGCATTCGGTGAAGTTATTCGGGTGTCGTCGATAGGTCAGCGACGCATCGATTGTTCTTTCTCTTGCCCTTTATTTTTTACTTTTTCTTGGTTCGACTACTTTAATTTTAGGAGATCGAAATCAGATTCGCCGAACACTTCCGCGAATCGCCTTTTTTCTCTATTGTCTCACCATCGGCATGTGTTCAGATCTTCCTCAGCAATCTTTGGCGACCTGATTGTCCGTATCCGAATAGATCGGCGATATGCCAACTGAATCTGCCGCTCGCCGAATTTATCCTGAGTTTATCTCCGGCATTCTGTAACTTTAGGCGGTATAATGGTTGTTGGGCGATTCGTCGAATGCTCTTTTCTATCGCCAATGTGGTTACCTCTTCCAGGGCTTGGCACAATAGAACATTAGGCGAGACTATGGCCATTTGGCGATTCGCCCAATAATTTGAGCGATCCTCAGGCCTTCTTTTCTTCGTTCTTTCAGCTGCCTTGTTCCTTTTTGCTCCATAGTGTCCATGCTTTGTCCCTAAGTTCAGATACCTGAATTTCAAGTATTTACATCAGTTATTGAGACAAAATATGCATTTGAGGACACGAATCCTATTAAAAACAAGGCCTAAATGAGTCCAAATTGTGGGCTCATCAGGTCCTCATTGAGAAAGTCCTTCAAAGAGACCCTTCATTTGCAACATAGTGTTGGTCACGTGGAACACCACATTGTCCACAGTTGGAGGCAATCGGATACCGCCCGCTCTTCCCAACTGATCCTCATTGACATTATGCAAATTCTTGATGTCATCGTTGTTTCCAAGTTGGCTAGCAATGCTCCCATTGACACTCATCTCTTCACATCTGTAAGATCAGCCATCAAAGAACACAAATAAGATAATTCAACTACAACAAAATCAGTTCACGACTAAACTTCAATAAAAGAATTCTAAACACCACTCCCCGGCAGCGGCGCCATTTTTTATAACACTCAACTACATTTCATCCTATTCTAAGTGTAGGCGATCTCTAACAAGTATAAACCCAACTAAGAGTTGGGGTCGATCCTACATGGAGTGATAAGATAAAAAATCCGATTAAGAAGTAAAATGGTGTTATAATCATTTGTAGATGTAGACATTTTGCAACAATAAAGTAAATGACAAGCTTTTGACAATTAATGTCAAATGGGGAGATTTGGGTAACAAAATTACGACTACTAAAACCGGGGTTAAATAGATAGGGAAGGTTTCTTGGGAGTGTGATAAATTGAATGCCAATTTCCCATAATGGGTGAATATTATTTACTAAAAGTCGTTGAATCTCAAGGGGTAGGCTAGGCTTTGGGTGCAACAGTCATTTCTCAATCAACTATTGTGAATCAAGTGAGTTCTTTTGAACCTCAACAAGCACAACATAGATTAACAACCCATTACCTTAATCAATCTACTTTTTCAAGCTAGATTGTAAGATTGCATTCAGACCCACTTTCTCAAGCTAAATCTGTAACAACACAATCAATACAATCATCAACTAACAGTTTAACTCGAACACTTCTTTCTCAAGCAAGTATAGAGTACTAAGCTAGAATTGCATTTGCAACTACAATTTCTAAATTATAACACAAACTATTAATTGAACCCACTGCAAATCAACAATAAAATTAGTAAATAACAACACCCATTAGCTAATTAATGCATTAAACTACATAATCACACCCCCAAGAAAGGGGGTTTTAGCTAAACATAATAAAGAACAAGAAATCATTACCAATGAAGTTTTCCATCAGATTGGGCAACGATCCACAAGTCCCCAAATGCTCAAATTTAAGTTTGAAATCTAACAAACCCTAAATCTCCACTCAAAAGTGTAAAAACAATGTTTTAAAATGTTGAAGACCAAAAATCCAGAAGTGGACAATGTGGGAACTCTCTCTCTTCTTTTCAAAATTAAATTTATAGGTTCCCAGAATTTCAACACGGAGTCCACTCGATGGAACAAGTCGGCCTCGCCAAACTAGTCGGTGATGCGCCGAGTGTTTCTCTTCTCTCCTTTTTGGTGTGCCTTTTTCAGAAAAGTTGTTCTGTAACTTTAGGCGATTGAAATCGGCCTTGCCGATCTATTCGGCGTGTCGCCGAACCACCAGTTTACTCGCCAATTTGCTCTTGTCCAAGGGCTGGTACTCTGGAACTTTGGGTGAGCTGAAGGTCCACTCGGCGAGTCACCGAGTGGCTTTGGCAAGTACCAGCTTTACTTTTCTTCAACTATTTAAGCATTTTTCGCTCATTTTTGCCTCGTAATGTTCTTGCATTCCTTTTTTGCCTTCATTGCTGCAAGTTAATATTTTAACATCAGTTATGAGCATAAAATAGGCATTGAGGACACTAATTCCTTGAATATTAAGCCCTAAAGGAGTTGAAAACCGTGACTATACAAATATCGGTGGACTTCAGCTCATTCATATCACGTCGGAGACCAGTAATATCAGCCTTCAAGATTGTCACATCCGCAGAGTCACGGTCTGACGTCTCGCATACCTCAACTTGAACAATAAAAGCATCCAATGTTGCCCTATGGGCCATGATCATCTCTCGCTATTCTCAACACCTATTGAATGGAAGCCAATCTCGCCGATATTGCGTGGTCGATCATAGAAGGCACAACGGCCTCAACCCTCGCAGCTCTCACATCGGACGAATAGGAAAGGTTTCCTATTTTAAATATCATAGCTTATGTCAAGGGGGGATGGGAAGTAGGGGCATGTGCAGTAGAGGTGGAAGAGTTGGGTATACCTGACGGCTCATTTGTCGGCGTACACTGAGTAGCATGTTCCTCCATGGCCTCAACATCAACCATCGGAGAAGTGTCCACCAGAGCCTTTTTCCTCCTCTCTACTTCATCCTTCGTGTACTTAGCCTCAATCCTCTAAATGTCAGTCGACGATGCCAAAGTCACCTCTATATATGTCTTTGCTACAAAAGGCACACTAGCTCAATGAGAAAATCATAAATCAACATTGGAAATGGTAATGAGGTTTGGTTTTGTTTTTCCCTAATCACCATCTCCTATGAAATAATCACCCCGAGATTCAGCGGCTCCCAATCAATAATACAACCCAGCAATGCAGCCTTAGGATACCGAATAATTGATTCATTCGAAAAAGGCATCAGGGTCTGGAGATTAACCCAAACCAATAACGAACTGCCACATGTAAGTCCTTCTTCTCAATCACCACTCCCGCCTCTAGTCAGGGAGGAGTAGTACCGCTCAGCAACAGGGCAAACCACTCCTTCAAATCATAAAGAGTCTTGGTCTTCACCATATCGGCCAAAAATTTGATGGTGCGCATAGTGCAATCTAATAAATCATTGATATCGGTCTCACTGCACTTTACTTTCTTTCTCCGCACCTCTACATAGTCCACCGATTCTATCAACCCGACCTTCTTCTTCCCCTTCAGGAACAACCTTGTATAACTCTTATAAAATTCCTAAACCCATGAAGGAACATATGGATTTTGGGGCTTAGTAAACTGATGAAATTTGTGGAAGCGCAGTGTCTCCCACACATCTGGATAATTGTCTACCACACCATCTGTAGACAACTGCTTCTCTTCTAAACTGGTTTGCAAGCCAGACGCCTTCAGTCAATTCATAGACCGAAGAGGATGTACTGGGGTTGGGGGCACTTGAGGTGCTTGTACAATTGCAGGTGCTAGAGGCGTTGGACGTCTGGCTAATGGATCATGAACTGCTTTAGAATGCAGTTCTGCACACCTCTGCTTTAGCAACCCTCCCTTACATGTCGGTGAATGCACTAGAGTCCTCGACCCCGCAACTTCCTCTCTTTCAGACTCAGAGGAGGTTAGATGAGTGGAGTCGATACCCATGTTGTCTGATGAGTTTGAACTCGAATTAGAGCTGGCCACTACCTGCTTTTTCCCTTTGCCCTTTAAACTCCCCTGAGGATGTTTATGACAAGGGAGATGTGACCTCCGCTGCAATAACAACACCTTCCGCCTTCTTCTGGAGTCCTGGACCTCATACTGGAAGCTTTGGTCTTGCCATATCTGTAGAAAAACACAAACAAAACACATGCGGTTGCAAAGGGTTAGCAAAATATCATTTTCAAAAAGAATGCTGGAAAACTCGCCAAACCACTCAGTGAGTCGCTGAAGCCATTTAGTGAGCAGTAGAGGTCTCGCTGAATGTTCTTGAAGAAAACAATAGAAACTCAACATAAAAGGGTGATACCACGGACCATTCGGTGAGTCACCGAGTTCACTCGGCTACTAGTGGTTGCTTCGCTGAATGACACAGAAACAAACAGCCAAAAAGAAAGTCAGAATGGCGAGATGGAAACCATTTGGCAAGTCACGAAGTGTACTCAGCAAGCATACACATATCATCGAAAGTTACAGAGCAAACAACTAACAGATCAAGACAAAAGGGCGATATGGGGTCAATTGGTGACCCGTTGAGTCACTCGGCAAGCTCGACTCATCTCACCAAATGGCTCAGCGTACCATTTGGTTCAATTGGGTTACTCGGCCTTTACCCGCAAACCCACAATTCAAGTAATTTAAACGCAAAACTAAAACTAATTCAGGCTAAACAAGGTATTAGGCATGCTTGATATTTAAATAGATATTAACGAGTAGTTTAGCACAAAAGCAAAGCAAACAATAGATCTAAGAACTACTCAAACACATGCTTAACACAAATTATACAATTTAAAACAATTTCGGGCAACCAACCTCAATTTCAGACATGAGACACTAAGGTGAAGAGAGCAAAATGAGAAACGCTTTAGATTTCGATCACACAAGGACACCCACAAAAATTGAAGTCTAAAGTTATGCTTTAAAGTTTGATTGTAAGAGTGCAAGAATCAAAAAGTTTAAAACAAGAAGGGGATTTTAATTTAAAATGGTTGAAAGGCTTTTGAACGTTCAGTTTGTGCCTCACTTGGTGAGGCTCATTAACGCCGCCAATCCACTCGGTGATTCGCCGAGTGGACATTAGTCTAGTAAATTCAATAGAAACTCGGTAATTCAATTGGTCCAAAAGGCGAGCTATATCAGGCTCGCCAAGCCACTCGACGAATCACCAAGTTGACTTTAGCTCACCCAATTTCCATTTTCCTCCAAAAATCAAATTACAACCTATACATCCAACAAACGTTATTCAAAAGAAAAAGTAAAACTTGGGTTACCTCCCAAGAAGCACCTTATTTAACGTCATGGCACAATGTGGCCATGTGATCATGCCTCATTCTTCGGTTGACCAAAGTATCATTAGGAAGACCCCCTTTCAGTCTTGGGTTTTAATGAGGCGAGATCTGACCCATTTGAGTTTCAAGATGCTTAATGGAAATCAAGTATGAAGTCACCATTTGATTTAGAGAAGAGACATCGTATTTCACCTCATTGAGTCGTTTGTCTGATCCTTCCACCTATTTCAAGATACAGGCATGCATATCCTCGGTCTAGAAGCATTCGGGATTTGCCCTTGATTCTTTCAGCATTTGATGTTCATGAGGAGGCATATAACGATCTTTGTCACCATTTCTATCTCTACAATTTATAGCTCGGTCATACAATTCTTGATCTCGATCTCTCCAACCATCATCGTGATCTCTATTCCAACCTTGATTCCCACCCAACCTTGGATAGCTTGGACGAGAACCCCCCGCTTGGTTTGAAAAGAATTGTACCTCTCCATTGTACATGGCCTCAAATTGTGTGTCATTAGGGTTCCCACCACTTTTTGCACTAACCGCATTCACAGCCTTGTAACCCCCTCCCATGACATGTTTCGTCGATAGGTCCATTTGGGTCATTATCGTGGCCATGTTTTCATCTCGTTCTTGGTTGTTTTCCATTTGTTCCTTTATCAGCCCAATATTCAAAGGAGACACTTGATCTTCCATTATATGCCATGCACGATTGATTTTGGTCGTCTCGTCAAGCAAGGCTGACGCTATGTCAAATAGTTATCTCATGATTCCACCTTGAATGAGTTGGTCAGCGACACCTTTATTGACCGTGTCAAGACTCCAATAAAAATATTGCAATAACACATTGTTCGGTAACCCATGAGTCGGACATTAAAGAACCAACTTTTGAAACCTCAACCACGTTTTATGGATGGGTTCATCATCAATCCACTTGAATTTATCAATTTTATACCTCACCTTAACCATCTTTGAGAGAGGGCAAAACTTTCATAAAACACCTCTGTGAGCTCCTGCTAAGAAGCGATAAATTCCCTTGGTAGTTCAGTAAATCACTTTGTTGCTTCCCATTAGAGAAAAGATAAACAAACGGAGTTAGACTGACTCTTAAGTGATGTTCTTGAAGGAAAATGGTCCACTCACATCCACGAAATTGTGAATGTGGTCATGAGGGTCCTCATGAGAAAGTACCCCAGAAAGACCTTTCATTTGCAGCAACTGCAACATTGTGTTGGTCACATGAAACACCGCATTTCCCACAGTTGGAGGCAATCGAATAGCACCAACACTTCCCAACTGATCCTCATTGTCATCAAGCAAGTTTCCGATGTCATCATTGTTCCTAAGTTGTCTTGCATTGCTCCCATTCACACTCATTTCTTCACCTATTTTGGAGTTATCAACAAGAACAAAAATAAGATAATCCAAACACAATAAAATTAGTTCACGAAACTTCGAAAAAAAGAATTCTAAACACCACTCCACAGCAGCAGTGCCATTTTTTATAGTGCTCAACTACACGTCATCAGATTCTAAGTGTATGAGGTAACTAACAAGTATAAACCCAACTAAGAGTTGGGATCGATCCCACAGGGAGTGATACGGTAAAGAATTCAACTATGAATTAAAAATTGTTCTAATCATTTGTAGAAGTAAAGATTTTGCAACATAAAATTAAATCACAAAGTTTTAAAGATTAATATCAAATGGGGGAATTTAGTAACTAATTTATGACAAAGAACAACTAACACGTGAATCAAACAATTAGAGATCAGACCTTAGAAATGTGATCAATCGAATGTTAATTTCGCGTAATGGGCCATTACTAATTTCTTCAAGTTATTGAATCTCAATGGGTAGAATAAAATAGACATCTCTCGATCAACTATCATGTTTTAAGTGAGTTCTTTTGAACCTCAACAAGCTTAACATACCAAACAACCCAATTCCTTAATTAATCCACTTTCTAAAGCTGGGTTTGTAAAGACGCAATCAAACCCACTTTCTCAAGCTAGATTTTAAAGACGCAACCAATACAACTATCAATCAATCATTCTAATACCTCTTTCTCTAGCAAGCATAGAGAGCTAAGCTAGAACTAAATTTGCAACTTCAATTCATCAATTAAAACACGAACAAACAATTGAACCCATTTCAAAACAACATTAAAACTAGCAATTAATAACACCCATTAGCTAATTAATACATTTGATTATATGATCACACTCCTAAGGTAAGGGATTTTACCCAAACATAGTGGAAAGTAAGAAACCGTTACCAACAAGATTTTCCATCTGAATTGCTAATAATCTGCATTACCCAATACCAAAATCAAAGCTAAAATCCTAAAATCTCCAATTCTAGATCCAAAAATTCTCCAAGAATGTTTAACAATTTGTAAAATGTAAAAACTCTCAAAGACTCAGGAATACACTGTATGGAAACTCCTTTTAATTTTCCAAAAATGAATTTATACGTTCCCAAAATCTCAGTACAGAGTCCACTCAGTGAAAGTAGTTGAGATCACCGATTGACTCAACGATCCACCGAGTTGTGCCTCTTCTCGCCTTTTAGCTTAACTCCTGCATCAAATTCCTCTGGAAAATTAGGTGATCTAGATCGTGATCGCCGGTCTATTCGGAGAGACACCGAATTATATTTTGCTCGCCTAGTTGGCTTGGTCCATGGGCTACTTCACTGAAACTTTTAGCGAGTTGGAGGTTTACTCAGTGAGTCACAGAATCTCCCTTTGGCTCGCCAAGTTGGTTTGATACATGGTCTATTTTGTTGGAAATTTTGGAGAGTTAGAGGTTCACTCGGCGACTCACCGAGTGACTTCTGCGAGCTCCAGCTTCTATTTTCTTTAGCTTTTCCAACTTTTTCACTTCTTTTCACATCTTAATGTCATTTCATTGTTATTAAGCATTCATTGTTGCATATCAAAACATTAACATAAGTTATGAGCAAAATATTGGCATTGAGGATACTAATTCATTGAATAATAAGCCATAAATGAGTCGAAATTCCTAACTCATCATATATGTAAACAATTGTGTGAACTTCAAGCCATACTACTTCACACTCATATTTCCTTGATGAAGATTGATACATTCAAGTACCTTTGCCTCCCTCATCTCAAGGGGAAAGATCCCATCGAGGAAAGAAACCTTAATTTTTTTCCCAATCAATAGCACTCGAATCAACCGCCCTCTCCTCCTTCCATTGGTTGAACCAAACTTGAGCAACACCGTTAAGTTGATAAGTGTCCAATTCTACCTTTTCCACCTGCGTCACTCCCATGATCATCAAAACCTTATGTACCTCATTGATAGACTCTTGAGGATCTTCCTCGACCTTGGAACCATAAAATTCTAGGGGATTTATTCTAGTAAAGTCCCATACTCTAGTTTCCATCATACCCATATTTGGGTTCATAGGGACCACATCCTCCCTATTTTGTTGAGCCATCATGGCTTGAGCAACCACTTGAAAAGCAGCTCAAATCTCCACATTAGTCCCTTGTTCAGCAAAGGGTTGGCCGGAACATGTGGAGCTTCTTGAAGATCTTAAGGAGCTTATTGATCCATATTCTCATTCACACTTCTCCTAACGTATGCTCGTCGAGGGTTCATATCCTGAAATAAGGACTAGGAGAGAAACATATAGAGTTAAACTCTATCGCATAAATTTAGAGTGATGAAAAAAGTGAAATTTCCTAAACATCTTATACCTTCCGATTCATAAATGCGGTGCTCTTCACATACATGAAAAAACTCTACTCGACGTGAGTTATGAGACATCCCAAGAACTTCTTAAACCTTTTGCTCTGAATACCATGTTTGTCACAACCTAAAGTATACCTCAAGATTCGGTCAAACCTTTGGCCGAGCAAGTGACTAATGTAGAGTTTTGGGCTAATTTTCAAGTGTTGACTCAAGCCATGATGGAAGTCAATAGGGAGGTTACGGTCCCGTGAACACAAATGTGGGTATCGCGGCAACTAGAGTGAGAGACTTCACTAAAATGAATCCTCTGGAGTTTCATGGTTCTAAGGTTGAGAAAGACCCTCGAGAGTTTATTGATGAAGTGTATAAGGCGTTGATGATCATGGGAGTGATGTCGGTGGACAAGGGCGTAGCCAGCCTTCTGTTAGGGAGTTCATCCAAACCCCCTTCGGCAAAAAATATACTATTTATACATAGTAAAAATTATTTCTTATGTATATATAATAGATGTCGATCCTACTGCGGTTAGTTCGTGTGTTTAGTTCTTCAAATATTGAACCCCCTTATTAAAATTTCTAGCTCTGTCACTACCGGTGGAAATGACAGAATTGGCCACTTACCAACTTAAGGGTATTTCTCAAGTATGGTTTAACCAATGGAAAGAAGGGAGAGCGGAAGATGCGGGTCCTCTCGATTGAGAAAAGTTTAAGGTTGCTTTCCTTGATAGGTTCTTTCCTCTTGAAATGAGGGAGGCAAAGATGCTTGAATTCATCAACCTTCATCAAGAAATATGAGTGTGAAGGAATATGATTTGAAGTTCATACAATTTTCTCGATATGCTCCTACAATGGTTGCCGATCCTAGGGTGAAAATGAGTAAGTTTGTTTTGACTGTGTCCGAAATGGTGGTTAAGAAATGTCATACCACTATTCTTGTTAATGATATGGATATTTCTCGTCTGATGGATCATGCTCAACAAATTGAAGAGGAGAAGCTTAAGGAAAAGTCTTGGGAGGCATAGAGGGCTAAAACTAGTGATAGTAACTTCTCACACTCAAGGTCTGATGGACAAGGTCATTCTAAGTTCCGACAAAGGTTTTTCGATCAGCATTCCTCCAATGCTCCTCCTAAGTTTAACAAAGATATGGTGTCTAACCCTAAGCCCCAAGGAGGAAATGGTAGTGAATCTTTATTGCCTACTTGTGCTAAGTGTGGAAAGAAGCATGAAGGTAGTTGTCTAGCGGGTTCCAATGCTTGCTTTGGTTATGGTAAGATGGACCACAAGATAAGAAAGTATCCCTCTGTTTCTAAGAATGAGAGAGATAATCATCGACAGGCTCAACCAAATCCTTTATCCGATCCTAGTGGGAGTCAGAAGCAAAACAAGTTTTATACACCTCAGACTCGTCATAAGCAAGAAGGTTCGCCCAATGTGGTCACTGGTATGTTGAAAGTCTTCCAACTTGATGTTTATTCTTTACTTGATCTCGGTGCTACTTTGTCCTTTGTGACGTCATATGTGGCTATTAGGTTTGATAATCTTCCAGATATGTTGTTAGATCCCTTTTCTTTCTCTGCTCATGTTGGTGATTCTATTGTGGCTAAGAGGGTCTATAGAAAGTGTCTCATCTCATTGTCCTATTAAGTCACTCATGTCAACCTTGTAGATCTTGATATCTTATATTTTGATGATATCATTGGTATTGATTGGTTGCATTCATGTTATGCTTCTATTAATTGTAGAGCCTGTGTAGTCAAGTTTCAGTTTCTAAATGAACCCATCCTAGAGTGGAAAGGGGGGATTCGATGCCTAAGAGTCAGTTTGTCTCTTGTCTTCAAGCTAGAAAGATGATTTCTAAGAGTTTCCTATATCATCTAGTTATAGTGAGGGATATAGATTTTGAAGCCCCTACTCTTTAGTCGATCCCCGTTGTAAATGAGTTTTCAAAAATATTTCCAAATGATCTACTTGGTATTCCTCCCGAGAGGGAAATAGACTTCGGTATTGACCTTTCCCAGATACGTAACCTATCCCTATTCCTTCTTATCGTAGGGCTCCGGTAGAACTTAAGGATTAAAGGAACAATTGAAATATTTGTTGGATAAGGGTTTCATCCGACCGAGTATCTCTCCATGGGGTGCTCTAGTTTTTTTTGTTCGAAAGAAAGATGGTTCACTCTGTATGTGTCTTGACTACCGGCAATTGAACAAGGTTATCGTTAAGAACAAATATCCACTTCCAAGGATAGATGATTTGTTTGACCAACTTCAAGGAGCAAGTTACTTTTCTAAGATTGACCTTTGGTCAAGTTATGACCAATTGAGGGTGAAGGAAGATGATATTTCGAAGACAACTTTTCAAACTTGGTATGGTCATTATGAGTTTTTGGTAATGTCAGTTGTTTTGACTAATGCTCCGATGGAATTTATGGATTTGATGAATAGGGTGTTTAGATAATACCTTGATATGTTTGTGATTGTGTTCATTGATGATATACTAATATATTCAAGATGTAAAGATGAGAATACCAATAATTTGAGGATTGTGTTGCAAGTCCTCAAGCACCAACAACTCTTTGCAAAGTTTAGTAAATGTTAGTTTTGGTTAAGGTCTGTAGCTTTTCTTGGTCACATTATTATTGGTGAGGGAATTGAGGTAGATCCTAAGCAGACACATGCGGTCAAGAGTTGGCCTAGACCTCTCACCCCTTCGGATATTAGGAGTTTCTTGGGTTTAGCCGGTTACTATAGAAGGTTTGTTGAAGGGTTTTCTTCGATTGCTTCTCCATTAATGGAATTGACTCAAAAAAAAAGGTGAAGTTCATATGGTCTGAAGCATGTGAAAGAAATTTTCAAGAATTAAAAGATAGACTTAGTTCCGCTCAGATACTGACTTTATCGAAAGGGGCTGAAGGTTCTATTGTTTATTGTGATGCTTCAAGAATTGGGCTAGGATGTGTACTTATGCAAAATAGAAAAGTCATTTCCTATGTGTCAAGGCAACTTAAGATTTATGAGAAGAATTATCCTATCCATGACCTTGACCTAGCGGTGGTTCTTTTTGCCTTAAAGATTTGGAGGCATTATTTGTATGGTGTTCATGTGGATGTATTTCCTGACTACAAGAGTTTGCAATATGTGCTTAACCAGAAAGACCTAAGTTGTGCCAAAAGAGGTGACTTGAGAAACTACGGGATTATGACATGAGTGTTCTCTATCACCCGCTAAGGTGAATGTGGTGATAGATTCTCTTCGTCGATTATCGATGGGTAGTGTTGCTCATATTGAGGAGGATAAAAAGAAGTTGGTTTGAGATGTTCATATATTAGCCCAATTTGGTGTTCGGCTAGTTGAATCTACCCAAGGTGGTATTATGGTTCACAATAGTTCAGAATCGTCTTTTGGGGCTGATGTGAAAGCCAAGCAAGGTCTTGATCCAACCTTGGTTGAATTGAAGGAACTGACGCTTAAAAAGTCTGTAAAGGCTTTCTCCCAAAGGGGAGATGGTGTGATTCGATATCAAGGTCATTTGTGTGTTCCTAGTGTTGATAACTTGAGAGAGAAAATTTCATCAGAATCCCCTAGTTCTCATTATTCCATTCACTCGAGAGCCACCAAGATGTATCGTGACTTGCGGGATATCTATTGGTGGAATAGGATGAAAAAGGATACAGAGGGATTTGTGGCTAAATGTCCTAATTGTCAATAAGTGAAAGTTGAGCATCAAAAGCTGGGAGATTTATACCAAGATATTAGTATTCCTACTTGGAAGTGGGAAGATTTGAATATGGACTTCATCGTTGGCTTACCACACACCAAGTGGTAGCATGACTCGATTTAGGTTATTGTAGATCGAATGACGAAATCGACTCATTTCATTCCCGTTAGAGTTTCATAATGGGCGGAGGACTATGCTTAGTTGTATTTGAAGAAAATTGTGAGGTTGTATGGAGTACCATTATCCATTATTAGGGATGGCAATGGGGCGGGTTGGGGTGGGTGTGGGGCGGGTAGAAGCTTAACCCGCAAAATTTTAATACGCCCCACCCTGCCCCGCTTAACATATTTTTCTATTCTTAACCCACCCCGCCCCGCAAACACCTCCCCACACCGCCCCACTTATGTTATATCAATTTTTTTTCTTTTCTTTATTATGTTATTTGCTAAACCAGTACACAAATTTAACTTTTTATTATATTTTTTAAAATGTGAAGATCTATTTAATTATTTTCTTAGTTGTTGTTTTGTTAAAACACACCATTTTGTTAAAACAGTACATAAGTTCTATTTTGTTTACAAATCATTTAAATTAAATTGAACTAAAACCCATTACAATTTCAGTACTTCTATGAAAACCATAGAGAAAGAATGAAGATGGTGATAGACTAACAATTAAGAGCCAAGAGATTAAGAAAAGTGAGAAAAATATTTCAACCCGCCACCCGCTCCGCCCTACTTAATTTCTTTAAAACATTATTTCAACCCGCCCGCCCCGCCCCGTAACTACCCCACATAAGGTTAAACCTGCCCTACCCCATGTAGACTTAGACCTTCCCCGCCCCACAACCGCCCCACCCCATTGCCATCCCTATCCATTATCTCCAATCGTGGTACCCAATTCACCTCTTAGTTTTGGAAATATTTCCAAAAGGGTCTTGGTACTCGTGTTAAGCTTCGTACAACATTTCATCCACAAACCAATGAGAAAGCGGAGCGTACTATCAAAACCTTGGAAGATATGTTAAGAGCATGTGTAATTGACTTCAAGGGTAATTGGGATGATCACTTGCCTTTGATTGAGTTTGTGTATAACAATAGCTATCATCCAAGTATTGGCATGGCTCCATTTGAGGCCTTATATGATAGGAGGTGTATATCTCCTATAGGTTGGTTTGAAGTGGGTGAAGTTGCTTTGATAGGTCCCGAATTGATACATGAGGCTATGGACACAGTTCAGCTTATTAGAGAAAGGTTGAAAACGGCTCAAAGTCGACAAAAATACTATGTCAATATTAGAAGGAGAGATCTTGAGTTTGATATTAATGATTAGGTCTACTTGAAAATTTCACCCATGAAGGGTTTAATGTGATTTGGGAAGAAAGGGAAGCTTACTCCCCGATATGTGGGCCCATATCAAATTTTAAGGTGAATTGGCAAGGTTTCTTATGAACTTGATTTGCCTAATGACTTGGCATCGGTGCATCCAATTTTCCATGTGTCTGTGTTGAATAAATGTGTTGGAGATTCGACATCTATTGTTCCCTTAGAAGGTTTGGGAGTTAAGGAGGATCTTTTATATGAGGAAGTTCCGGTTGAGATTTTAGACCGGCAAGTTAAGAAGCTGAGAAATAAAAAAGTTGCTTCCATGAAAGTTCTTTGGAGGAATCAGTTAGTTGAGGGTGCTACTAGGGAAGCCGAGGCCGATATGATGTCCCATTATCCTCATTTATGCATGTTCATGAAAAGCTTGAATTTAAAGAAAAAGTAGTTCACTTGATTGATTCCTTCATTTTTATGTGCATTTGAGCATGAGTGGCATATAGACTTCATGATATGACGTTTTGGACATGCTCTAGCTTGGAGTTGATATGTGCATTTGTGTAAGTACATTCATGTTGGGCTGCTAGGTCTAGTTCCTATCTTCCTTATGATGTTTTGAATATGTTTTGTCTTGGAGTCGAGGTTCCTCCTTGGTTTTGTGCATTTTGATAAAATTGCATTAATGATTGGGTTGTTAGTTTCTCTCCTACTCTTTTCGTGCTAGTTTGAGTTCTATTTGAGGACAAATGTTCCCAGGGGGATATTGTAACACCTCGAAATCAAGAAGGTTAGAAAAGGGGATAAGAAGGTAGTCACCAACCCAAACTAAGTTGTGGGACCATCCACGAAGCCATTGATGCTGTGAAGGGACCACAACGCATTATCGTGCTCGTGAAAGAGTTTTGGAACATGTCCAAGTTGGTTCCCTTCCCAAGAACTCTTAGACGGCCCGTGGTGAACATACGGATCTTCAAGATAGTCGTGAAGAGGGTCAGGGCAATAGGGATCCTCCCCCAGCCACTGGTCAAGGACCATGACTGCCATAACGGCTTGTGGAGTCCTTGACGGGCCGTGAAGGCCACCATGGCAATGGTCACGTCAATTTTAAGTCAGGGTCTTTTCCTAATTATTCTATCCTAATACTATGTCATTTTACCCTTACCTAGAATTCCTATATAAGTGTTTTTAACCCCAAATTTCCTCAATTCAAGTCATTCTCTTAGATTTCTAAAAGAAGAACAAGTCTTCTTCTCCAAAATAATTCTCTCTCAAGAAAGCTTGAAGAAGAAAGAGTCAACCTTGGGTTCTAAGTCAAGTCTCCAATTCCATAATTGAAGGCAAACTTTTTTGCATTGAGGTATGATAGTTTTCATCCATGGATCCCTCTCCTACATGGAGTTTCTAAATTCTCCAATTTACAAAGTTATAAATCCCCAATTGAGTTAGGGTTTTTCTTCCATGTCATGGGTTCCTTTATATATTGATTTATTTGATTGGGTTATGAATTATTATTCATGAATTGAGTTATATTCTTTGTTTTTAAGTTGAATCACCTTGAACCCATGCTTAACCCATGTTTTCTAGACATTGATGATTAAAACAGGGTTTTGAACTATGCATGTTCTTATGGAATAAACGAAATATGATGCAAATTGCTTTGAGAGTAAAGCCTGTATTTTGTTGTTGTTGTGAAAGGATTTCTCACATAACTACCTCATGTATGAATGTGAAAGGTTTTCTCACATAAAGAATTCTAGGGTTGAAAGGTCTTCTGACCTAAAATGAATCAAAGTTAAAGAGTTACTCTAAAAATGAGGCGAGTGGCGATTACCCTTGACCTCTAATTAAAGACAAAAAGTGGTTACCCATGTCATATGATATAAGGAAAAGAGGTGATCACCCAAGTCTTTTAAAGAAAAGATTAATAAGAATAATAAATATTTTGTGGGAGATATGCTAAGTACCGAGTGGACAAGTGGTGATTACCCATGTCCCATAAACTATGTGCAAACATAGGATTTGTCTAGATAGACATTAGCTAGTGGATCCACGTAAGCTAGAAGTTCATGGTCTTACCTTGGCAGGTAGGACACCCATTTTCGGTGTGGGAGACACCGAATTTCACGTTAATGGCTCACATGGTCTTACATGTTAGTTAAAGGTAATTTTCCCACGTTAATGAATCAAGGTTACTTCATAAGTATCTCACATATGTTTTAAGATGATGTTTACTTGCATTGGCCATGTTTTATAATTTATGTTTTCTAACTCTTTCATATCATGTTTTAGCTTGTTCATTGCATATTACGAAAATGTCCCTTTATCATGACTTTTATGTTTCATGCATGGCTATCTTACTTAGTACATATTTGCATACTCTTGCCTTCATTTCTTATCAAAATGTAGGGTCCGACGCTCCAGGTTTGAACTTCCGTGGCTAGGGATCTTTAGTAGAGACTCGAAGATTGGTGAGCCCTCATACTTCGAGGACCGGGCCTTTATTTCAAATGTCATTTCATTTTAGTTTGAATTTGATGCACGGGACCAATTTCTTCTTATTTTCTAGATGGCTTTGAGATGGTGTTTAGACTTCCACTTCTCTTTATCAAACTTTTATATATTGAAACTATCTTTTAAATCTCTTATATTATATTATCTTGTATCATGAATGTTAAGTGGCTTGTATGGGGCATCTCGTGGTCTTATACACCATGTTACGCCTAGGGGATACCTTGGGTCGTGACAATTATAATATCATAATAGCATAGAAAAGGTAATGATCAACACTAATCCACCTTAAAATACAATTCAAGCATAGGTGAGAAAACCTTTCACCAATGTGAATCCATAGGTGAGAAATACTTTTCACAATCATGATCATAATAGCATGTGAGAAAACCTTTCACAATACCATTATTACTTTCTCTTCAAAACATCCCCAAATAATTTAAAATAATTTCATAAAAACATGCATATCTTCATAAATTCATAGTTCATAAGTTCATGGGTTCATCATAGGTTCGTAGTTGAAAATCATAATTAAGGCATGAGTCAATATGATTTCAAATAAATATCATGTATTAACATTGAATCGTGCATTAGGAGACTAAATATACAATAACAAATCGTAATTGAATGAAACCCACAGAGATTGAATTGAAACCCTAATTTGATCAATGTAAGTTTGAGATTTGAGGAATTGAAAACCTTGGGGACCCCATGGAGAAATGGACTCCATGGGTGAATACCTACAGACTTTTCTACTCAAAGTCCAAGGTGAATGGTGAATTGAAGACTTGAATGGGACCTTAGCTCTTCTTCTTCTTCCTTAGGTTGAGAGGAAATTGAGTAGTTAATTTGGTTAGGTTTTGGAGAGTTAAGAGAATGGGTTTGAAGTAGGTAGTTTTAGGACTTAAAAGCTTTATATAGGTCTTAGGTTAGAAGACAAAACTACATAGTATTGTTTTAAATTAGTTAGGGGATAGACCCAAAAGCCCCTTAAAATAAATATCAGACTCGATCTACGATTCCGACCTATGGACCATTAGAAGACACAATCACAATATCATTATATCCCCCTCTAAGCCTTCTATTTCACTTCTATTTCATTTGCTATTTTTAGGAATAAAAAATGACACACAGATAGAGTACAAAATAAACTTCTGTTTATTAAATTTAAAAAATATTATTAAAACTAATAAAAGAAACCTTTGAATCACTAAATGTATATATACCGGATATGTCTATTAGTAATTTCTAATGGCTACTCGCGTGATTTGGAATAGAGTTAGAGAAATTTATACGGTCCGTACTAGTCAATCGTAGACCAAGTAGTCGGACCATGAAATCACTTAACTTTTTGCATGACCCTTATAGGGTCCGTAGGAATTCCTATGGCCTGATACCCTAACCGTCGATTTCATCTTGGACCTCAAAATTTCACCAAGTCTGGTTTGTTTCTACGGATCATATCTACGACTCATCGGTCATTTGAAGGACCGCCCTGGTGAATGGTAGAAGGTGAACAGTAGAAAGAGGTACTGGGAATTGATTTTGAAAATTTTATTTTTTTCCTTTCTATGATATTGGTCTATGACCCGTATAAAGTCCTACGAACCATAGACTAGTATTGTAGACATGAACCTATTGTTGCAATTTAATGCAGTCTTTTCCTTTTGAAATTCGAGGTGTTATACTAAATGAGTCCAGTTTTTTTTTTATCTTTTAGAAGAAATATAAAAGGGATTTATGAGAGAGAGAAATCATCTTCCATTTGTGTGAAAACACATTACAAAGTACCTTATAAGGATTTATAGTTTTTAGCAATTTTGTAATTGAGTTTTGTGGGTTTTTGCTTTGGAAATTCTGGGATTTGAATTTTGTGTCAACAATTTCACACATATAATAATCCTTTTCATTAAAACTTTCTCTGATTTCCATATGTGTGGCTAAAACCCCTGTTCTAGGGGTGTGCAATTGAATTTTGGTATTGATTTGAGTATTGGGGTTGTAGATTGCTCTATTTTATATTAATTCAAATGAATTCAATCTTGTTATCATGTATGAAACTATGGTTTTGTGTTGCAAACCCAAACTTAGCTTAGAACTTCATGTTCTTGCTTTGGAAAAATTGCATGAAATGAGTACTTGTGATTGATAATTGCATATTGGCTTTAATCACTAAATTTTCTTGGTAAATATATTTAGATTTTACTTTAAAATGCTACAATTGCTTGTGAAAGAAATCTATATTCAGGTTATAGATTGCTTTGCATAGTTTTCACTATAGGCTTGAAAAATCTCTTGTGAATAAACAACTTGTAAAACATTTTGTATCTTACATTGATTTAGCCTATCCATAATGAGTTAATGTTAATGAGAAAACACATTTACCCACACTTGAAATATATATCTAATTGTGCACACTCCTAGATTCATTCTCAAACATGCTAATCACTATTGTTTACTTGATCTTGCTGATTAATTGTTAACTATACTCTCTCTAATTGATAATTTGAAATTTCTAAGATTTAGCTTATGGTAAATGCAGGTTTTATAAATCTACAAGAAATTAGCTCACGATTTTGACTTCTAAACAAAATTCTAACATAGACCGCTCTCTGTGGAATTTGACCCAAACCTTGTTTGGGTTATTTATGATCAACAATCGCTTGTATACTAAATTGTAAGGTGTACAATTGAGCGTTATCAAATATCTTGACTTGAATTATCTTAAACCTTTCATCTTCGTACTATCAAGCCTTGATCTGATCCAGTAAAAGTGAGTATGCCTCAACACGAGCAAAAACTATAATAGGATCCAAAATATCAAGTCTCACAATGCTATTAACCAAGGACTGAATATTTATTGCAAAAGGACGCTCCTCCACTCGCAACATAGCCAAGAAACTCATACTTATTGACTTCTGACTCAATGCATCTTTTACCACATTCGTGTTGCCTCTGTGATATAAGATAGTGATATCGTAACCGTTAAGTAACTCCAACCGTCTCATATGCCTTAGATTCAAATCTTTCTAACTAAAAATACATTTAAAAACGATCATTTGTGAACACCTCACAATGTACTCCATATAAGTAATGCCTCAAAAAAGACTCGAGCAAGCTCACCGAATGAGGTTCAAACACCTGATGCCTAGATCAAGAGAAAGGCAATCTAAGAAGCAATTGGTGATCCACCCATTATGATCGGCAAGCCCGACTAATATCGCCCAATGGGTCACGAATTGTGTTTTAGGCCAAATTTTGGGTAAATTATAAATAGTCTTAAGGAAAGAGAAAGACGAGTTCAGAAAAGAGTTCAAAAATTCAAAAGTTTTTACCAATAGTTAGAGCACCTTGTGAAGAACAGTTTCTAGTTTGTTTTTTTGAGGGGGCGGGGGGTTTCAACTTTGTTCTTGAAATTGATAAATTAAAGTTGAATTCAAAGTGAGTTTACATGTAATTGTTTATTTTCATATTACCCATGGTTGTTTTCATGAAAGGTATAATTTCTTTACTTTTTATGATGGGTGGCTAAAACCCCAAGATCTAGAGGTGCAATCATGGGGTTGGGTGTTGATTTAATGTAGTGGATATTGTGTTACTCTCTATTTTGATATTGTTCATGTATGGATTGGGGCTAATTAGCACGGGTTAAGCTTATGGGTTAAGGTTGCAAACTTAATTCCTACTTTCGATCTCCACTTGATGCTCAAAAGAGATTGATTGGACTTGGTAATAAGTGTGATACTTGCAATTTAGGTTTGATGTCTGTAACTTGCTTGAAAATAGAGGTTATGGGTCGGATCTATTTGTCCTATTGCTGCATCAAAAAAGAGAATATAGTAAGGTATTGGGCTTTTCAATGTAGCACATAGATGAGACCGAAAAGAGATTATATTATATGACACTATGAGATCAAAAGAAGAATAGTATCATTCAAGATGACCCAGCCTATCCATGAATGTTCATCACTATAGAGCAATACAACTACTCCTATGTGACATCGATTTCAAGTCTCTGCACTCATAGATTACTTGTTACTTATTTGAATTTTTGAAATCTTGGTTTAATTGCGACTTGTGACAACAAAACTCTTTTATTAAATTTGGTGGAATGACCCACCCACTTGTTTTATTGCTACAATCGAGTGAATTTACATTCCAAAATTCTCGATAGAATTCCTAGCCCCATATCATTCTCTATGGAATTCAACCCCGACGCTTCATTGGGTATTTTTATTGACGATGATCGCTTACACTTTTCAATGGTTTTGAAGAGTAGTTTGAGTGTTATCAATGTTTGGTAAAGTAATTTGGACCTTTTGATTAAGTCAATTTCAAGAATCTTGTTGGGGTTCCACATTCGTGCTTTTAACTTGATTTTGTGGTGGTCTCCAATTGTTGTGGTTTTAGTGCAAAACTGTTTGTATTTATGTTGTTGTTCTATTTTTAATAGCATGACAGTGTTTGGAGGCCATTTAGAAGGGAAAATCTTTGGAATTGTTCTCCTAGAGTGTGCGGGATCTATTTTGAGGTAGGTTATGACTTCATGTCCTTTAAATTGAGCTCGAGAATGTAAATGCATGTTTCTTAAATGAAATTTGGGTTGGGTTTCTAGTTGAACCTTCTTAACTTGTTTGGAATCATTCTTTAGGCTTTACTTTGGGTTTTTTGGGACTGTTAGCATGTTGCTTCCCTGCTTGTGATCCACCTTACCTTGTGGCCAGTGTTTGTAATTGTTTATCATTGTTGTTGGAATAATTTTTGGCCTTATTCTAGGTGTAGACTAGTGTTTTCCTTATGCTTGCATTTTGTAGCCGATATGCCTTCAAACTGCTCTAACGTTACTTCAGATGGCTAAGCTTCATGTAGACTGATGTAACATACTTGGGTCTGATAGAATGCGCATTAGTTAGGGGATAACTCGGCTCTAATGACCTTCTATCCTTAACTTCCTTTTACTATGGCTCCAGTGATTCACAGTTGAGATTTTAGGTTTCATTCAGCGATTTGGGATTAGTTTTTATCAAGGCTTGTAGTTTTGTATGGGTTACTTCAGAGAGGACATCGTTTCATAGTGGCCTTGTGAGGATTATTTGACTTGGGATTCTTCGCAATAGAACATTTGTTCACAAATTTAATGGTTGGTCATGTTGACCTACTTTAATATCTAATTCAAGGTCTAGACATTTGATATTCAGCCATAATTCGTGATTTGGGCTCATTGTCCTTTGCGAAGTTGATATCTATTGGCTTGGATCTATTGGTCTCGTTGGAAGGACTATTTGTTGTTCGAGGTTTGGGCTACGCACTATCTAGCTCTGAATTCACTGTGTTTTGTTCCCAGTAGCTAAAGTTCTTATGTGTACCTGTCAGGCTTATAGGGTCTGTTCAATTTTATACTTAAACTTCCGCACAAGTGTAGCTTCTAAAAATATGGGGTCCAGTAAAGTTGTTAGTTAGTTATTTTCTTTCATTTATATTCTTTTATACAATCGTGTGCTTTCTTATTATATTTCCGCTCGTTTGACCTCTGTTGTATTAATTCTTGCTTTTCATATTGTCTTTACTTTTCTAGCTCAGTCGGCACATGATGCCTGCTGAGTACCTGTTGTTTTGGTACTCACCCAGCATCTATTTTGCGACGCATGTTTGAGCACTAGTTTTATGCACTAATTTCATGCCGGTTGCAGTGGGATTCAGAGGTGAGGGTGAGGTTATGGCATTTTGGATCATACATGTCTCTTTCTATATAGTTTGGCTTGTCTTTGTATTTTGAGACAAGTCTATATATTTTGGTCAACTTTTAGGACTTGTACTCTTTTTTTGTAGTGGCTTTGTACTTGTGACCACCAAGTTCTTGGCTAGATTTGTTTTGTCTATATGTGGTTGTATAATGCATCCTATCATTTCTCCTAGAAAATTTTGTTATGTTTCTTAAATTGTTCCTCTTTTGCATTTGGAGAATATTGTACACTTACACTCATTACTTATCTTTATGGGATACGAGTTGGCTTACCTACTGGTGGGTTATAGTAGGTGACATCATGACTCGAGTTTACGAATTGATACCTTTATATTTAGATACCCTTCAAAAAAATTCTTACTCCACCACCGATGACAAGTCTAACTTCAATGACTTAAATAAAGGGAAAAGGCCTAATTTTAGGACATCATAATACCAAAACAATTATGCAATAATAGAAACATTAACGCTCAGTCATTTGGAAATTAGAGACCTTTTCTTCTTCTACAAATGCAACAATGTTATAAATATGCAAGCTATCAATACATAGTTATTCAAAATATCAACAAAAGTACACAAAAAATCATCACCAAATTTGTTTTTCAATTGCCTGAAAGTTACAACAATATGAGAAGTTCTATTTCTCATATGGTTGTTTCAATGTTCTTGAACAGTTCGCTCCTTCAAATTATGAGAGCTTAATCATGTCTTGTTTTTTCTCTTTAGTGTTTTCTCCTTATGATGAGAGGGATAATCAACTACCTTTCGTAGATAAAAAAATAGATTAATAAGATAATTGATTTGTTTTAATTTTGTCTAAAAACCGATTCATTTTGACTTCAACCTAAATGAAAGAGGCTTTTATTCAACCCAAACTTGGACACACTTTACTCTTAAATTAAACCTTTAAACGGTCTTTTTGGCCCAAAATACCATTCCAATAATTCTTATAAAATAGAGCCACCTTATTCTCCCTCTTCTATCACTCTCACTCAAGACCTTAGACAGAACCCTAGTAAAACCTAGCCACCGCCCCTATCGCCTCCATCAAACTCTCATCCCCCTCTTAAACAACTATTTTTCATAATCAAACCTTTATTTCAACTATAAATATATGAGATTTGTTTCAATGTTTTTTAGAGGCATCCAAAGTTGGAATACATCTTAATTACAAATTCCGAAAATTCTCAATGATTAATCTCGCAAATTGGATTTTTTATCAAAAAATTAAGACACTTTCTATCTCAAAAAGAAAGAGGGAAAAAACAGATTGTTAACTGGGCGATTAGTTTTTTAAAAAAATTAATCACAATGTTTGCTTTTTTTTCTCTTGGTTTCTTATAGAAATTAGATCGATTGAAAAGCTCAGCAAGTAATATTTTATCTTGGTTTCATACAAAAATTCAACTCATCTCGACCCCCGTTGCTGCTCGACAAAAGGTAGTCTTCATTCATGTTTTATTTAGCCTTTCATTAATGATCATGTGTTTATATCCTATGAAATTAAAGATTATAAGATAATAATTTATAAGATTTTCTTTAAAATTCTTTTTAACTTAAGAAATTGTTTTGTTACTAAATTTTAACTATATTGTTAGATCTCTTTAATAATGTTCTTCCCCGTTATTATGGAGTTGTTTGCCTAAATGAACACTCACTTGTGGTAATTATCAATCGAAGTCATCTGTTTAGTATTTTTTACCCAAAAGTAATTATGAGATATCTCTATAATCATCCTAAGTAAATTTTGGTAATTCTTAATGTGACCTCTTGATATGTCATGTAATATCTTTGACTTTGATTGATAATTACCACAAGTGAGCGTTCATTTAGGCAAACCACTCCATAATAACAGAGAAGAACATTATTAGAGAGATTCAAGAGTATCATTAGAATTTATTAACAAACAAATTCCTTAAGTTAAAAAAAATTCAAATAAAAAATCTTATAAACGATCAACATGTAATCTTTAATTTCGTAGAATTTAAACACATGATTATTAATTAAATGCTAAATATAACCGGGATGAAGATTACCTTTTGTCGAGCAGCAATGGGGGTGGAGATGAGTTGAATTTATGTAAGAAACCAAGAGAAAAGATTACTTTGTGAGCTTTCACCAATAAAAAATTTTGTAAGAAACCAACATAAAAGAAAGTTAGCATTTTGATAAATTGAAAAAAAAAAACTAATTTCACAGTTAAGAATATGTTTTTTCCCTCTTTCTTGTTGCAATAGAAAAGTCCTAATTTGTTGTTTTCTTCATCAAAAATCCCTTTTTGGAGATTAATCACTAGTTAAATGTGAGAATTTTAAAATTAGTAATCAGGATGGATTCCAACTTTGAATGCCTCAAAAAAATATTGCAACAAATCACAATATTTAAAGTTGAAAATAAAGGTTTGATTCTGAAAGTAGTTGTTTGAGAAGGAGATGAGAGATTGATGGTGACGAGAGGGGTGATGGCTATGTTCTACTAAGGTTATGTCTAAGGACTTCAGTGAGAGCAATAGAAGAGGGAGAATAATGTGTCTTATTTTTATAAGAATTATTGGACCGATATTTTTGACCAAAAAATATTGTTGAAAGTTTTAATCTATGAGTAAAATGTGTTCACTTTTGTCTTTAAATAACAGCCTCTTTCATTTTGGTTGAAGTCAAAATGAATCGATTTTGAGACAAAAGATCCACTTTTAGTGGTCCCGACCTCAACTTAGAACCATCTTTACTTTCGACCTCTATTGATCTATTTTCAAACACAAGAGCCACTTTTAGTGGTCCTGACCACTTTGATTTCAACATTCTCCAGAATAATCTCAACAGTGAATTGAAGAGCAATACAAGATCACCTACCAAAAACTCCTGGTGTAGGATTTATGCGTCATGTCAGCTCTTCACCTTCTCTTTGTAGAGGGTTGAATATTCATAAGCTCTTAGCCAGAATTCATCTAACTAGTGGAGTTGGTTAACACCCCTTTTTGAAGAAACCTGCCAATTCAAACTCACAACTTTTAAAGCCCAGAAGACCTTGTGTTCTTACTCTACCAAAAAGTGACAAGATATCTCGAACACTAATTGATATGGAGACATGCCAATAGGGGTCTTGAAAGCAGTACGATAGGCCCATAGAGCATCTTCAAGGTTCTTTGACCAATCAGTGTGATTGGCATTAACCATCTTTGTCAATATGTTATTGATCTCACGATTTGATACCTCCATTTGCCCACTAGTTTTTAAATGATAAAGAGTGTCCACCTTGTGCTTTACCCCCGTACTTGGACAATAATTTCTCAAATTGTCAATTGCAAAAGTGGGAACCACTATCGCTGATGATACACGGGGAGTACCAAACCTTGTAAAGATATTTCTTTTGAGAAATTGAGTTACAGACCTTCCATTATTTGTGGGAAAAACCAATGCTTCTACCCACTTTGAAATATAATAAACAACCATAAGAATGTGTTTGTTTCCAAAAGATCTCACAAAAGGTCCCATAAAATCAATCCCCCACACATCGAAAAACTCAACTTCAAGGATTGGTGAAAAGGGAAATTCATTCCTATGAGAAATATTTCCTCGTTTTTTATATTGGGAAAATACCTTAGAAAGAACATTCGCATCTTGATATAATGCTAGCCAATAATAGCCGCTTTGTAGGACCTTTGATGTAGTCTGAATCCCACCATGGTTCCCATCTACCGGCGACGCATGTCAAGCTTCAAGTATTTCTCTCACCTCAACTTTGGAACACATCTCCAGATTATATGATCACCAAATTCCCTAAAAACATAGAGCTCATCCCAAAAGAATTTTTTAACATCGAAGAGAAACCTCTTGCGTTGATACCCATTTAATCCCTCAGGAATGATCCCACACAACACATAATAGGCATAATCATCATACCATGGCATGGAACCATGAGAAATCGCCATCACTAACTCATCCGAAAAGGACACTTTAATGTCCTTTTCATCAACCAACACTTCATTAGATTCAAGGTGCGACAAATGGTCCACCACCTGAATTTCATAGCCTTTATAGTCCTTGACCTCAAAATCAAACTCTTGGAGTAGGACCCACCGAATCTACCTCAATTTAGCTTCATTCTTCCTTATCAGGTACCTAAGGGCAGAATGATCAGTGTGCACAATCACCTTAATACCTAATTAATAGACCATAAATTATTCAAATTTGTACACAATAGCCAATAACTCTTACTCCGTTAGGGTGTAGTTCTTTTGAGATCCATTTAACGTCTTGCTAGCATAGTAGACAAGGTGGAAAATTTTATCCTTTCTTTGGCAAAAAATTACACAAAGGGCTAGTCCACTAGCATCACGCATCAATTAAAATGGAATACTTCAATCTGGGGCGATAATGATTGGGGTTATGGATGAGTTTCTCTTTAAGACAAGAGAATGAATTTAAGCAAGACGCATCAAAATTAAAAACACTTTTTTTCTAATAATTTGCTTGATCAACTTTGATTCCGTTGCCCAAAATCTTGTGCTCGAGTACAATCCCCTTTTTCACCATAAAATGATACTTCTCCCAATTAAGGACAAAATTTCTTTCAACACAACACTGCAAAACTTTACTCAAATGACTCAAACACTCTTCAATGGAGTCACCCACTGCAAAGAAATCATCCATGAATACCTCCATTGATTCTTCAACCATGTCCGCAAAAATTGATAGCATACAACTTTGGAAAGTTTTTGGGGCATTCCATAACCTAAACAACATTCTCTTAAAAGAAAACGTACCATATGGACACATAAAAATAGTTTTCTCCTGATCCTCCAGAGTAATGGAAATCTTGTTGTACCTAGAATACCTATCCAAGAAGCAATACCATCCTCTACCTACAAGGCGATCCAACATTTGGTCCATGAAAGACATTGAGAAATGGTCTTTCTTGATCCATGAATTATGTCTCTGATAGTCCATGCATACTATCCATCTGGCAACAGTTCGAGTATCCACCAACTCATTCTTTGCATTCAGTACAAATGACATACCATCCTTGTTAGGAACACATTGTTCGGGCTAACCCACTTGCTATCCACAATGGGGAACACATTACTTCATGATTGTATTTCTTCAGCATTTCTTCCATAGAAGGGTTCAACCTCCTTTGATTCTCTATAATTGGCTTGCAACATTTGCTAGATTGATTTTATGTGTGCAAATTTTGGGTGGAATTCCAACAATACCAACGATCGACCAACCCAAAGCTTTAATAAACTTCTTTAGCACCCCAATCAAGGCCTCTACTTTCCCTTTCGACAAATCATTTGCAACAATCACCGGCAAGGGATTGTTACTCCCGAAGAAAACATACTGGAGATGCAAAGGCAACACTTTCAATTTTAAGTTCGGTGGCTCTTCAATAGATGGCTTGACCGGAGAGTTTTCTCAATTCTTTAAATCAATTTCTAGTTTTTTGTTGTTGGATGAGAAGGAACATGAATCCATAAGAGCTATAAAAACTTCTTTGTAATCATGAATCTCTTCTTCATCATAATTAAGCTTAATCGCAGCCAGTGATTCACCAATACAAGACATCTCCCTGATACTAGCTACAACCTTATCAATGATGTCCACAATATTCATATCACTCGGATGCTTCATAGACTTGCACACATTAAACTTAACGTCTTCATTGTTTACCCAGAACTTCAATTCCCAACTTTTAATGTAAACTAGAGCTCTCCCGGTAGCTAAGAAAGGCCTACCAAGAATAATGGAGATTTCCACATCAATGTCATAATCTAGCACAACAAAATCGGTAAGAAAGATAAACTTGTCCACCTTCACCAAAATATCATACAATACCCCTATTGGTCTCTTCATAGATCTATATGCAATCAATAATCACATAGTAGTTAGCTTTGGAGCATCTATACCTAGTTTCTTGAGGATTTCTAAGGGGATTAGATTAACGTGCACTCCCAAAGGCTACCCGATCCTCTTTCTATACATTTACATTGCTAGACATTTTGGCGCTACAATTATGTGAGACTTCAATAATCTCAAATTCCATTCATCTTTTCTTTGTCACTGACTCCTTCATGAATTTAGCATATCCTAGCATCTCGAGTGAAGCATCCACTAGAGGGATGTTTACCGAAAGATTCTTGAACACACTTAAAAAATCTTGGTACTTGGAATTACCCTCTCTCTTCCTCAAACATTGATGAAAATAAAGGGTTACTTTAATTGGAACTTGAACATTTGGTTCACAAGCCACCTCACCCCCCCCCCCAATTTGAATCACAATCACTCCCGAGATTATCACTATTAGCATTCTTAGTAACAACCTCAACTTCATTCACACTTGTTTGAACCGGTGATCATTTATCAACAATCACCTTCTTAGAGACATCTTATTCATTCAAAGCATCATTATTCAATACCTTACCGCTTTGGGTCATAATAGCCAAGACATGATCCTCATTCTTTGGATTAGCAACCCTATCATTTGGAAAACATTCCTTAAGTATAGGATTTAAATGAGTTGAGCTTTGACTCATTTGGGCCTCAAGTTTCTTCATGGAGATCGAGTGTGAGGTGACAGTTTTATTCAAAGTGGAGAAATCAGTTTTCACCTCTTTTAACATATTTTCGGACCCTTCTACCTTGTTGAGTTTCCTTGCTAACATATCTTCACCCCGAAGACTCTCTGTATCCTCTTGTTGTTCCTTTGTCATGGGTCGGTCATGTGGTGGCACACAACAATCTATTTCCCTTTCATGATCTCTCCAATTGATGTCCCTATCACGCTAATCCCTTTCTCAATCTCTCCAAACACCTTCATGTTCTTTGATCCAACCTTCATTCCTTTTTTGCTTTTGATAGCTCATACGAGAACCCCCCACTTGGTTTTCCATAAATTGAAATTCTTCATTATACATTGATTCAAATATATTATCTTCCAGACTCACTCCACTATTTGCTCCCGTTGCATTTTCCGTTTTGAAACTATCACTCATGACAAGCTTTCATAGTAGATCAAGTTGGGTCATTATTTTTGCCATATTCTTATCTCACTCTTGGTTCTTAATATGCTTTTTATTTATACCAAAAAAGAGAGAGGAAACTTTATCTTCCCTAGTGTGTCAATCCCAATTGATCTTTGCTATCTCATATAGCAAAGCCAAAACCACTACGAATTATTGCCTCATGATTCCTCCATGCTTAAGTTGGTCAATGACTCTTTTGATTACTATGTCAAGATTTTGATAGAAAAATTGTAAGATGACGTTAGTTGGGAATCCATGATTAGGACATTGAATCAACTTCTTTTTGAACCTCAATTAAGTCTCATGAATTGGCTCACCATCAATCCGCTTAACACATTGAATACCATCTCGAAGATTCAACATCTTTGATTGAGGAAAGAACATCTATAGAAATGATGCATTAAGTTCCTCCCATGATGTAATTGAATCTCTTGGAATCTCCTTCAACACCTTTGTAGCCTCACCCATCAAGGAAAAGGGGAACAATCTCAGCCAAATGGACTCTTGAGTGATGTTTTTGAAGATGAATGGGCCACAGACATAGCAAAGTTCCTAAGGTGGTCATGATGGTCTTCATGAGCTAAAACACCATACAGCCCCTTCATTTGAAGTAGTTGGAGCATAGTTCATATCACATGAAATATATCATTGCCCACAGTTAGGGGCAAGGAGATAGCTACCGCACTCCCAAGATCTTCCATGTTGACTTCATTCAAGTTTCCCACATCATTCATGTATCCACGATTGTGAGTGTAATTACTACCAATGACGCTCATATAATCACCTATTAAGAACACAACACGAAAAGTAATGGTAAGAGTGCTCGACTACAAACAAATCAGTTCACAAAATTACTTCACTAAAAGAATTTTATACACCACTCCTCGACATCGGTGCCATTTTGATAACGCTCAATTGTACACCTTATGAATCAGTGTATAAGAGATCCTTGATTATAAATAATACAAATTAGGTTGGGGTTTAACCCTATATGGAGCGATCTATGTTAAATTTCAATTTAGAAGTAAAAGTCGTGATGGTAGATTTATAAAGCCAGTGTTAAACATAACTAAATCTTATAAATTTGAATTATCAATTTGAGAGAGTATAGCTAACTATTAATCACCAAGATCAAGTAAACAAGAGTGATTAGCAAGTATGAGAGTGAATCTAGGAGTGTGCACAATTGGGTATCGATTTAAGTATGGGTAAATTTGTTTTCTCATTAACATTAACTCCTAATGGATAGACTAGATCAATCTAAGATAAAAAAAAATGTATTTCCCAATCACAAGTTGTTTGTTCACAAGAGATTTCAATCTATAACCTTAATATAGATTTATTTCACAAGCAATTCTAGCATTTGAAAATAAAATTCAAATCTCTTTACCAAGTAAACGTAGTGATTAAAGCCAATATGAAATTATCAATCACAATTACCCATTCCATGCAATCTTTCTTGAGAAAAAACATGAAGTTCTTAGCTAAATTTGGGTTTGCAGCCCCACACTATAAATTCAAACATAGTAACAAGATTGAATCGAGTGGAATTTATATAAAATATAGCAATCCACAACACCTAGTACTCTAATCAATACCCAAATTCAATTGCACACCTCTAAAATAGGGGTTTTAGCGACACATTTGTAAATTAAAGAAAGTTATACCATATTCTCCAAGTGAAATTGTTGATCCAAACTTCAAATCCCATAATGCCCAAAGAAACAACTCGCCAAATTCAATTACAAAATTGCTAAAAACTCTAATTCTTTAGAAGGTTTTGTGTACTGTGTTTTCATAAAGGTGAAAGATGATTTTCTCTCTCTCATAAATCCCTATTATACTTCTTCGAAAAACTATCTAAATTTGGACTTCAGCACTCATTCTATTCTTAGTTGGGCTTGCCGACTCACTTGGCGAGGCACTGAGTTCATTAGCTTCTTCCTTTTTTACTTCAATCTCAGAGCTTCAGGTGTTTGACACCTTTGGTAAGCCTGAAAGAGTTTTCTTATCATGTTTCACGAGTCACCAAGTTGTCTCCATGCTTGCATAGTTGTTTAACCATTTTATGCACAACATTTTGGTGATTAAACCATACTTCGCCTACTGAGTTGACGAGTCACCATTCTTCTTCTTTCATCGCCAACCTTTTTTGAACTTTTCAGCAGAAGTCTCAGTCTCATTTTTCGAGGTCTGGTAACCTTGGCGAGTCATCAATCTCTCTTGGTGAGCATAAGCTTCACTTTTACTTTGTTTTTTTCTATGTTTTTGTCTTCTTTTAGAGTAATTTTTCCTTACCTTGTCCTTGGTCCTTATAGCTACAAATCAACACTTTAGCATTATAAATAGACATAAAAGGCATTGATAACACCATTTGATGAACTAAAAAGCCTCAAATGAGTCCAGATTCTCTGATTCATCAGTATTAAATGGTGAAGCCAAGGAAGCAATTATGGATTTAGAGGGTGTTTCGAGAATAAAGAGTTGTATTTGTGTCCTAAGAATTAGTGATTTGACCAAGTTGATTATGGAACAGGCTCATAATTCTAGATATTCTATTTATCCTGGAGCAGCAAAAATATATCATGACCTAAATAAATATTATTGGTGGTGTCGAATGAAGAGAGATATTGTGGAGTATGTCTCTCATTTTTTTAACTATCAAAAAGTGAAATATGAGCACCAAAGGTCAGGTGGTATGTCTCAGAGGATACCCAAACCTGAGTGGAAGTTGGAGCTGATTGCCATGGATTTTGTGGTAGGACTACCACAGACTTTGAGAATTTGATGATAGATGGGTCATTATGGATAGATTGACCAAATCAACTCATTTACGCAATTAAAACTTCATATAGTACAGGGAGGTTGTTTAGAATTTACATCCATTAGATAGTATATTTGCATTGTGTTCCCATTTCTATCATTTCAGATCTAGGTACTCAATTTAAATCCAATTTTTGGAAGTCTGTGCAAAAGGAGTTGGGTACTAGAGTGGATATTAGTACAACCTTTCACCCAAAGACACAGATTGTCAGTCTGAGCAGACTATTTAGGTGTTGGAGGATATATTACGGGCGTGTGTGATTGATTTTGGTTGTCATTGGGACAAATATTTTTTCAATAGATGAATTTGCTTATAATAATAGTTATCATTCCAGCATTTAGATGACCTCGTTTGAGGTCTTTTATTGTAGAAAATGTCGTTCACAAGTGCGCTAGTTAATGCATTTGTGGTCAGACCTTGGGGTACATATTTTTTGATAGATTCCTTAGATAAGGTCAAGTTGATTCAGGATAGACTTCTCACAACCCAAAGTACACAAAAAAGTTATATAGATCGAAAGTTTTATGATCTAGAGTTCATGATTATAAAAAAGATTTTGTTGAAAGTACCTCCCGTGATGGGTGTTATGATGTTTGGGAAAAAGGGCAAGCTCAACCCTAGATTCATTGGTCTATTTGAGGTACTTTGGCATATTGGGGAGGTTTCTTATGGGTTGTCAATTCCCCCAGACTTATCAGGTATTCATATGGTTTTCCACGTTTTAGTGTTTTTGGTGTTAAAGAAATATCATGGTGATGTTTCTTATGTGATTAAATGGGTCTCGGTGCAGTTGGACCAAAATTTTACATTTAAGGAACAACTAATGGCTTTTTTGGATAGGCAGGTAAGGAAGCTGAGATCCATGGATACAATATATGTGAAGGTGCAATTGAGGCATCGTCCAATGGAGGAAGCCACTTGGGAGATTGAGCACGACATGCAGAGCAAATAACCTAAGGAGACATTTAGTGATTCGTCAATCTAGTCGTCAACGTTAGTCGCTCCTCACCAAAAAGTCGTTATTTGAAGAGCCAAGGGTCTTTGACCATTTAAATGCCAACCTTTAAAAAAAATTACACTTTTCTTCTTCCTAGATTTCACATAAACACTCCTAAATAGTTCTATTTCACTTTATCATCTTGAAAGGCTAATATTGTTAAGAAAGTGATTTTCTGTGTCTTTTGGAATTTGGGTGTCGGGATGAAATTTCTTCGATTCCATTAGTCCTGAGATATGGAATCTAGTTTGTGAGAGTTGTCGTGTTCAGATTCGTGGTCTTTTTAAGGATTTGAGGTCCTAAGTTTGGAAAATTGTAAAAAATAGCTAATGGGTTGACTTTGGTCAATATTTGGGGTTCAGATGCTTGGATCCGATTTTCGAGAGCTTCGTTGGATTCGATGGATGATGTTAGTCTTAGGTGAGGTCTTGGTTGATTTTTGAGAGGTCTCGATCTTGTTTTTACCTTTTTAAGTGTTATAATAGTTTCTTCAGGCTTTCACAAGTTTCGGGTCAAGAGGACCTCAGTTTCATGTTTTGATGGTTCCATTGTGTCCAGAACATTGAGTATAGTCAATTTACATATATGGTTTATGTGTTCGGGATTCCGATCGGATCCCGAGGGTCTGTTCGAGAAATTTTATGCCTTATATGTTTTGTTGGTTTCTGGTTCTGGTGCATGACTAGGGATGGCAATGGGGCGGGGCGGATGCGAGGCGGGATGGGTTTAAGGCTATGTGGGACAGGGCGGGTTTAAGATTGTGGAGGGGGGGGGGTTGAAGTGTGGTTTTTTTAAAATTAATGCGGGGCGGAGCGGATTGCGGGTATATGTGATTTTATGTGAGTTCAAATTTAATTTTAAGTTTTTACATGTTAAAAGAGTGATAGAGCATTATTTATTAAAATAATTTCTATAAATCTACTAAAATATTCAAGATAGTAAACGAATATGGTTCAATTAAAAATAATACAATTTATGTTTTCCAATTGACCTCTAAAAATTAAATTTTTAAGTCACTATCCTATTAAATTAATACAACTTAATGAAAAAATGAATTTCTTTTTATGAATTTTATTTTTAGTATCAAACTTAACTAGAAAAAGAAAATATTAAAAAAGTCATGCGGGAGCGGGTTTATACGGGGCGGAGTGGGGCAGGTTGAAAATAAAAAAAGTTGTTATGTGGGGGGGTTAATCCGCCCCACCCCGCACCGCCCCATTGCCATCCCTATGCATGACCATATTGGCCATCGCGATCGCATAACATTAATTTGAGGTTCATCACTATCGCGTGGGTCTAGTTGCGATCGCAATGGTCAACTTAAATGAGTTGAATGTATTACTCATCCCGATCGTGTGGCTCTAGGTCACGATCGCGATGAGCATCTGAGACCTGGGTAGAATGTTTTCAAAAAAATTGGGGTTCAACCTCATTTCACCATTTTTTAGTTTTGGGGTGGCGATTTGAACCAGATACTCGAGGAAAAACATTTGGGTAACGATTCTTAACTCTAAATATTCTATTACCCATTATTTTTATGAATTTAAGTGTTCAAATCAAGCTTTTGGAATGAGAAATTGGGGTTTATCTTCAAGAACATAGTGAAATGATGGTTTTGATATGATTTTTAATCCTTTTTCGAAATGGTTTTCATCAATAAGTTCCAAATGTCTTGGATAATGATTTCAAGTAAAGAATTTCGGATTCAGACTTCATTTTCAGAATTGGACTTTATTGATTGACCCATTTTTCAAAGTATATGAGTTGGGTATTGTTGTTTCAGAAAATTTATTGTAGATACTTGATTGATATATATTGTGTATCTTTGTACATTGATCGAAGGGGAAGACTCAAGTCTTGGAGTGACTAGTTGATTGATTTTAAGGCAAGTGGTCTCTTAACCTTGTGTTCTAGTAGAACTCGTGTATTTCCTTCATTGTGTGTATTGGGAGTAATGGGAATGAGGCAAAGGGTTAATTGTTTCACTTGATTAAGCTTAATGAATAAAAAGAGGTTAAATGAAAAGGTTATGTGTTGATCATAATGCTTGTGAATTGTCTTGTGATTGCCCCTATTTGATTGATTGATGAAATGCTTGATAGCATGAATGTGGACTTGAAATGCTTGAATTGGTGTCTCTTCTTTATGGTGTGAACTTGCTTATGTGCATTGATTGTTGTACACCATAGTGAGACATGTAATATAAAGCCGATGGGAAATTGTTCCGACTAGTGCAATGACATAAAGCCGATGGAAAATGGCTCCAGCTAGTGAAATGATATAAAGTCAATGGGAAATGGTTCTGGTTAGTGAAATGATATAAAGTCGATGGGAAATGGTTCCAGCTAGTGAAATGATATAAAGCCGATGGGAAATAGTTCCGGCTAGTGATATTGTGTCGATGGGAAATGGTTCCGGCTAGTGAAATGATATAAAGCCGATTGAAAATGGTTCTGACTAGTGATATTGTGTTGATGGGAAATAGTTTCAACAAGAGATTGATTATTGAGATTTGATGCATTTTGATGTTTATGTTTGACTTACTTGTTAATTTTGATTGATGCACTTTTTATGTGTTCTTGATCTACTTGACATTGAAATTGACTTACTTGATTCATGTTGGTTGTTGAATTGTGATTATTGAGCCTTGTGTGTTGTGTATTGTAGAATTGTTAGGTTGGGCTGATTTCTATGCAGGTTGTAGTTTGAGGAAGTTCGGTTGAGATGAAAGGAGTATTCAATTTTCTAGCTAGTTGCTTTGTTTATTAGTTTGCTTGTTGGATACCGTGTTGTTGGTACTCACTCCTTGCTTCTACACTTGTGTAGGTTGTTAGCCCGATATAGCGTGATTGCTCTTCTTCTCCCTTTCTGAGGCTTGTTGAAAGATTTGAGATGTAGTTGCATGTCATCGCAGGAGATCCTCTTTTTCCTTTTCTTTAAGTTTTGTTCTGTTTGAGAGACAAAGACTTAGAGACTTGTACTTATTTCTTATTTTCACAATTTATGTATTAGTGGCTTGTATACGTGACAACGAGGTTTTGGGGTGTTAATAGAATGAACAAGTTTTTCTGCTTTTATCTTGTTCTTGCTTTATCTTTTCGCATTTCTTTTATTTCGTTGGATTGAGGCTGACTTGTCTTGGTGGGAATAGAAAAATGTCATCACGTCCATTTTGAGTCGTGACAAAATAGCCGGTTATTCATGGTAAAAATATTTTGTGACTACATTATTTTGCCTATTATTTATATGAAATTGTTTTAAATATTTTGTAATCAAATTTAAATAAGGGTTCATTTTCAGTTATATTTTTTAATATATGATGATCTTCGTTTTGTTTTTTTTTCCTTTCATTTCCTTCAATTTAATTAAAATGTTTAAGGTGAGGCGTCAAATCATCCTTTTGTTGATATTGTTTATTCTATTCGTCCATATTAGTTGTCACATTTCTCTTTTTCAAATTCTTTAGCAAATCATAAACAAGAATAATTTTTTACTAAATTGTTAATTTTAAGAGCAAAATGAAAAAAAAAATTCTAATTTGAACTTGTAGGTAGAATGACAAGTATTTTGGGACAAACATTTTTAATAAAATTGATAACTAATATGAGATGGAGAGAGTATATTTTTTTTTTCCTTTAATTTTGTTCATTCAACATATTATTAAAACTCAAATAAGTACTTTTCAATTAAAAATAAATAAATACAGTTTAGAAACACGAAAATTTCTGCAAAATTAAGAAAAAGAAAGGCGTTACTAATTAAGAGTGCATTAACTATTGCAACCATAAAATTTCTATTTATCTTATTTATTAAATGTTAGAAGTGTTTAAATTTTGTTATTCTCATATTTTCTGTTTTTGTCATCTCATGTGATTCATTATTTTTAAAATTATAAAGCCCTCCGTGTTTTCAAGAAACAACGATACAGGATCACTGACCTGGCGGTGGTCCGCCCAGTCATAGATCAAGCAAGTCAATATCCTTAGAGATAGTCCAACTACATAAGAATTGAAATACACAAGAATTTTAACATAATTTCTCAGACTGCATGGTTTAATTATTTTACCCAAGCAAAGTGCCAAAATTATAAAGCCCTCACTGTTTTCAAGAAACTCAATTAGACATGGCAAAGATGAAATTCTTTATGTATGTCAAAGTCAAATCAGATCTTCAAAAGGTTTATCATCTTATTTACAGATTTTATCACTTAGTTTTCTTTTAGTAGACATTCATTTTATTAAAATTTTATTGTGAATTAAGTCTTTTATATTTTAATTTTTTATTCCTCGCATTATTTTGAGAAGATTGTACCTTTCTATTTAATAAGATGTTCCATAAGGAAGAAAAATATACTTATTTCATGTTTGACACGGTTATATTCATATAACTAAAAAGGTTGACAAACCATTTAAGGACAAATTACTTAACTACACTCCTTTACTTACCTTAATATCCATTTATCCCTACTTATTTCAAAATTTTCAAAAATCCCTTATTTACTTATGTATCCCGCATGTATCCCGTGCACAACGCTATGTGGAATGTATCAAACGCTATGTATCCCATGCACAATGCTATGTATCTCGCTAAGTGGAATGTATCAAACCTAATGTATCCTGTGCACAACGCTATGTATCCCGCTATGTGGAATGTATCAAATCTAATGTATCCCGTGCACAACGTTATGTATCCCTCAAACATCATTTTTAAGGAATTTTTGGTAAATAAAAAACTAGAAGGGATAGGATGTTATTTAATACTTGTAATATGTGGTTCCTATAATTTATACATTTATTAATAAAAATATACTTATTTCATGTTTGACACGGTTATATTCATATAACTAAAAAGGTTGACAAACCATTTAATAATAAAAGATCAAAGTGTAAAGGGGATCATAAAAGATCAAAGGGTAAAGGGGACACGATTATTGTTAAAATAATTGGTGCTTAAAATATTTATCATCTGATTTTTCTCTCATCTTAACGTGTAAATGTATGAGTTATTACTAACATACAATATTTCGTTGATCTTAAATTGGCTTTAATTTATATGAGTACAAAAAAGTATTTTAAACTTTTTAAAGAAAACTTTTGAAGTAAAAAAAATGTTCATTTAAAAAAAAAAAAAGTCAATCATGAGAGCATGAAAATTTATTACTCTCTTTTTTTTCTAATTATTTGTCTATTTTTTAATTGACACACATATTAAGAAAACAATAATTGAAATAGTGAGTTTATCATTGTTACCTCTATTAATTACAAAGTGAATAAATTAAAATTTTAAGATTTTCAAACTTTTTCAAAATTAATTAATTAATTAAAATTTGATAAGCAATTATGGAGAGTAATCCAATATAGTACAGTAATCTATCTATATATAATAGGAGAGGAAAAAACGCATACGTGTCAACACCACAAAATTTATAGATATATTAAATAAAACACAATTTAAAAAACAAAAAAGTTCAAAAATAAAACATAAATTAAAAACAGTTTTTAAAATCTGTTTACGTTAACTACACCAATTCTAACAAACTAATTGTATAACTTCCTGCGTTATTCAAAAAGAAAAAAATATATACTAGGACAAAATCCAACTTTTACCACTTGGAAATTTTAAAGAGTTAAATTAAATTTAAAGTTATTTTAAAAAAAGAAGAAGATAATATTAAAAAAAACAAGATTTATGTATATATATATATATATATGGTGATAGCGCTTACGTGTCAGCGACACAATTAATCTCTACTTTTTAACTTTTAAATTATCAATTAATTCAATATAATTAATTTTATTTTTTTAAAAGAAAATAAGTTACTATTTTAGAAGATAAGTTAGAGTTTTTCACTTAATAAAAATTGTTTTTAAAAAAAAAAAACGTGTTATTCTTGAATTTTGAGTTTGAAAAAAAATAATTCAATTTATTAATAAAAAGTATCTATTTAATAAATAATAATAATAATAATAATAATAGTACTAATAGTATAATTTAAAAAAAAAAAAAACATCCAACTGAATAGTGTATTTTATAATAATAATCTGAATTTATAATTAAATTAACTAAATTAATTTAATCCGAAAATAAAAATAAAAATGAAAAATTACAAACGAAAAAGGAAAAAAAATTGAAAACACGATTTTGAGTTTTTTTTTTTAAAAAAAAAGTCTAACTTCCCACGTTTTCTAAAAATAAAAAAATACATATTATGGACAAAATCAAAATTTTACAACGTCTCAATTTTAAAGAATTAAACTTAAATTTATAATTAAATTAACTAAATTAATTTAAAATTTTATTTAGTATAAAATTAGTGGGATCAGTTTAAACTTTAGATAAATATTGTTATCTTTTAAATTTTGAGTTACAAAAAGGGCAGTAGTGATTCCTAAAATAAAGGTAACTAATTAAAATTAGATAATTAATTTGAAAATAAATAACAGTTATGTGGTTTGATTATGAATTTGATTTTAACTTCATTAAAAGATAATATATTTATGACAGTTTTAATAAGGCAGTTTTAATAGTGATTTATGATCGTTTTATTTTTAATTTTAAATGCTTATAAAATCAAAATGACAGAGCAGCGTTGGATAATTAATTTGAAAATAAATAACAGTTATGTGGTTTGAATTATGAATTTGATTTTAACTTCATTAAAAGATAATCTATTTATGACAGTTTTAATAGTGATTTATGATCGTTTTATTTTTAATTTTAAATGCTTATAAAATCAAAATGACAGAGCAGCGTTGGAAACCACCACTCCTCCTAATGCCCTTCTCTCACGGACATTTTTTTCTCACGGTTTTTTTTTTTTTTTTTCTTTTTATTTTGTGGTGATTGGTTGAATTTTTATGTAATTATCATCCAAATAATTATTCATATAGTATAATTGATCATTATTTCTTATTGAATTATTTGTAGATAGTGTTATTTCTATGTGAAGATAAAATTTCAATTCTTATTTTTATTCATTAATTTAATTTGTATTTTATTTTATTGTTATGTTCAAGAATTTGTGATTACTGATTAGTTTTGCATCAATTTTATCTGATATTCCTGAAGGGATGATTTAGTTTTACATCAGTACTGACCATTTGAATTTTGGATGGTTGTTTCCACATAAAAAAGACAAGAATGAATGGTTAATCTCAAAATCAAGTGCTATGCCGATAATTCTTGAAAATGATGAAGATCTTCTCAATTCCGGCTTTGGCTTTTCTTTTCAATTGTGATGGTAAGTGCAAATTCATTTCCTATTACTCATTTTCATATATCAGGTAAAGAAGTGATCATGTGCAAATTTCTCTATTAAATAATTGTACCATTTAAAAAAAAAATATTCTCACGTTTAAAAAAAAATACATAAATAACTACCCCAATAATGCTCTGCTAAAGTTTTGGAATAACAAATTTATGTTTACATTTAAATAAATTTTAAAAAACAAATCAATTTAGCCTATTGTTATGTAAATTATATTACGACAAAATATCTGGTAGATAATTGCATGTACAAGTAATGATGCTATAATTTAGGTTTTAAAAATATATTGCATGTACACATATAAGAGTGCAATGATTTAGGAATTAAAATATATTTATATAAAATTAAATATGTTAGCACCACATAAATTCTTAAATTGTCGGATTTAAAAAATATTAAATATTACATCTACTCATCTTTTTAATTATTGTTCTCCAATCTATTATTTTATATATTTATATTATATATAATAAAAGTCTAAATTTTTTTTTTGGAAACCTGGGTGATGAGTTGTGTAGGGAGAAAAATAAGCGAATATTTAAAATTTTTGTTTATGCTAATTATATAAAATATTATCAAAATTGTCTAAATAATTAATTTAAAATTTAAATTTTAAAACATAAGTAACTAATCCTATCTTTATCCTTGAAAGCGCCTCTTTTTTAGATACTCAAACGTAGTTTTTTTTCTCTTCTTTTTTCTTTATTTTCTATTTATATATTCCGTTAGAATTTTGAATTTAAAAACAATTATAATTCAATTTTTCAATTTTTATTCTTAATTTAAATTAATTATGTTGATAATTATAATTTAAATAGGTAGTTTTAAAACCTCCACTACCTTGCTATTTCTGAACAATTTTTTTAATCAATTTGTAAAAAGTGTAAATCTTTTCACTAAATAATATATTATAAAATTTCGAATCCTATTTTATTTTTTTAAAAAACAGAAATATTTAAATTTAATTTCAAAATAGAAATGCTAATTTTTTGTGGTTTTCAAGTTTAAAATAAAAAATTTAAACTTTGAAAATATAAAAAATAAAAATAAAAGAACACACGGAAGTTATGCATCTGAAATTTAGTTTTTGAGCCTAATTTTGTGGAACTATCAAGTATTATTCTTTGAAATAACTTAATTTCAATTATTTAATCTAATCACATTTAAAAATTAATTTAATTTTATCATTTAAAAATGACATCTAATTCCTCATATTATAAACCCACTCATGGATGTTTCATTTAAAATTCATCATTTAAATAATATATTTAATTTTGAAGTTTTATATCAATTTATTTTATTTACATTTTAAAATAAATATTTTAAAGAAAAATACAACTTATAATCTCTATGTTCTACCTTTTATTGATCAAAAGAATTGAACTAATAATTAATAATAATCTATACTAATAATTATAATAATTATAATATATATATTTTTTATTTTATTTATTTATTTATTTTTATTTTTTTAAAAAAAGCCAACTAAATATGTCGTTTTAATCTTTATTTTGAAAAAAATAATAATTATCCAACTAAATAGGAAGTTTTAAAACTTCCCATTACACTCCCACAGTCCCACTTCTAAAAAAATTGAAAAACTTTTAAATTAAAATGATTTATTTTTAAAAAAAAAACCACGTATGAAAAAAAAGGTGTTTTAATTTTTATTTTGAAAAAAAATAATATTTACCCAACTAAATAGGGAGTTTTAAAACTTCCCATTACACTCCTACTTCTAACCAAATTGAAAAACTTTTAAATTAAAATTATTTATTTAAAAAAACCCAAGTATGGAAGTTTCTTTTAAAATTTATCATTTAAATATTATTTAATATTTTAAGTTTTATTTCAGATTTTTTTATTTGCTTTTTAAAATAAATATTTTTTAAATAAGATATAACCTATAATCTAAAAAATAGAACTAATAATAATAATAATAATAAAATAATCCAAGTATAATGTTATGATAAACATAATTTAATGTCTTCTATGTTTATTGTTATTATTATTATTATTTATTTATTTATTTTTGTAGGTTTTCAACCTTAACACAAGATAAATGAGGATTGTCATAGCAAAAATTATAAATTGACAATCTCTATCACTATCATAAACATAGAAGGCATTAAGTTATGTTTTCATAATATTACTTTTAAAGGACAATCAAATTCCAAAATTGGAAAATAATTTTATGAGAAATAAAATTTAAACTTTTGAATTTAAGATAAATAATATTTATCTATATCTAGCTAGCGTTAAATTCTATCTTGAACAATATCACTATTATAAGTCATTTAGCAAATTTAAGACTATTCACAATATTATATAACAACATTAAATTAAGTTGAAAATTGCGATTTTAAAATATACGATAAGTTTTTAATTTTCAATTTTTAACTTTTTAAATTTGAATTCAAAGATAACTATAATTACACGTAATATGCTTTTATTGGATAAAATTCAAATAAACAGCCTCTCCTTTATATCTATATATTTTATGATATATTCAAATTAAAATTTAATATATCCTCTACATACATTGATTAAATCTAATATAGCGGTTGTACTAATTAAGATTATTTATACCTTTATATCAATTTTCTATTATATTTTACACAAACTAATACAATAAATAATATTTTGAATCTTTTAATTTTGAATAAAACATATATAAAATGTTACAACATGTTATTTAGTCTTATGATATCAAATAGTTCATCCGGAAGGTTAGAATTGATAAATTATTAACATAATTTATTTTTATTCAAACAACATAAAAAGAATAAACTATATATATATATATATATATATATATATATAATTAAATTGTGTACTAATAATATTAATTTAATATTGCTCAAATACACAAGGTAATGATTTGTATTATTATTATTATTATTATTATAATAAATTAAATATATTATTAAGTGCATTGTACATTTTATTAGTTATTTTTAATTATAAAATATTATATTTTAAATTATTCTCGCAACGCGCGGGTACATATACTAGTTTTAGTAATATAGAAGGGAGAAAGAGAGTGTGGCCCAAAGTTGTTCTTGTTCAACGTAACGTTGATGACTTGCTTTTTGGAATTCCCATCTTCCTACAAAATTCAATCTCAGGTTGTTTTCAAAATCAAAACTCTTCCATATCCATCTTATTTTCAATTTCCCCGCAAACCCTTTTCGAGAATTTACTGTCTTCCCATGGAATCCAACTCTTCTTCTCCAAATACCATTCCAGTTTTCTCCACTTTGGCTTCCCCGTTTGACGAAAATAGTGATTCCAACAGAAAACCCCTTAGTTTATGGCCTGGAATGTATCATTCTCCTGTCACTAATGCTCTTTGGGAAACAAGATCCAAAATTTTTGAAACACTTCTTGATCCCCCAATTGATGCTCCTCCACAGAGTCAATTGCTTACAAAAAACCCCTCAGAGAGCAGGACTTGTATTCTTTATAATTTCTCAACTGATTTTATACTCAGAGAACAGTATAGGGACCCATGGAATGAGGTCAGAATTGGCAAGTTGCTTGAGGATCTCGATGCTCTTGCTGGAACTATTTCTGTCAAGGTACATTCTTTTTCAACATTTCCCAAATTTCATATCTTCTGCATAACACTTGAACTTTTCATGGCTTCAGTATACAAGTCTAACGGTTCTTATCTTCTTCACTTGTTTTTGTGCTTCCATATATTTCAATGCCTGATTCTATTGGCAGAAATATTTATCAATATGAATCTTGTTTATCCGGAAATAAGTACAGTTGAATTTGTCACACGATCAAGGACACGTGGATCGATTTAACTTGTTATTTTGTTGTTAAGCAACTAAATATGTTGTTAAATAAGCTTATTAAGAACAATAATGTGATGAAATAAATGAATAAAACAATAAAGCTTAGATGTTGTTGATTTTAGCTTAGGTTTCCGGATATAGCCTTGTGTTGTTAGTTCCGGAATCAAAGGTGCTTAATGTATGTGTTCTTGACAGTTGAGAGTAAAGATTTAATCAGTAAATGGAAAGTAAGAAAGAGTTGGAGCACAAGAATATCATTGTATTGCTTTTTATTTATAAAAATTAAACCCTTTACAAGTGAATGAAATCAACTATTTTTAGACAACAAAGTAAATACATCAGCCAATAAGAATGCTCCACTCGAGCTCTAAAGTACTGTCATCCGATAGAGATGCTCCACTTGGAGATACCGTGATGCGTGTGTGCTGTAAAACCTTCCCTGATCCACGGAATCTTGTATGACCTAGCTAGTTGATGTGTCTGTCCTTTTATCCTTCTAACACGTTTTCAGGCCATGAGTCTTTTTCCTCTTCTTCAATGACTCCGCGCCACGAGTTCCCTCTTTTTTCTGCATTAGAGCCAACTGGCTGATCCGGCAACAAAATTGAAGCAACTAAACCGGATATGCAATGATCCAGGGGCTTCTCCAACGACTCCCTTAAAAAAGCTATCCCGATGTCTCTAATTCTGATTTCTTCTCCGGATTTAATTTGATGCCAGGTGTTCCCTTGTCCTAAGCACCCACGTGTACATGAGAACTCCCCAATACAACTCCATGAAATGATGCTTACTCAGTCCTATTTTGCACATTGTGTTATGCATGAAGCTGTTGTTGGGTATGAATGCCTGTATTAGATGACATCTCCTCAGTACCATGCTGCTTATGCTTGGGACTTGCCAAAAGGGGATAGTATGTATGTTCAGTAGCAGTACATTTGTATACTTAGTATGAAGTTGCATATGTCATTATTCTTAGGAGTTAAGCATAACACACTAATGTGCCCTTTAACTTGGCCTTGGCCTGACATCTATGCTTTCCAACTTTGGATGTGCACAAGTGGGCACTTAAACTATCATATAGTTGCACAAGTAGATACACACGTCCTACATGACAAATCTTAAGTGCACACCCATAGTTGGAGGACATAGATACTAGCTAATGCCAAGTTAAGTGACACGTTTATGTATTATGCCTTATTCTTAGCACCATCAAAAAGGAGAGTATGCATACTCATTATTGTGGATATATTCTTTATGCCTGGCACCATTGAGAAGGGGATTATGGTAACTGTCTATGCTCTAGAGCTAAAAGAAAACTCTTTTTGAGTAAGAATTTTAAAGTTTAAAACTACAGAACTTTTAGGTCATGTAAGCAATTGATAGTTTATTGTTTTTTCTTGAACCACGTGATTAGAATTCCAGAAATGGGATTGATGTGTATAGTGATGCATATAGTAAAATACAGGGAAGTGGACATTGTTCAAAACACAACAGAAAAGAAAACTGGATCTTAATAGGTGATGTAAGGATTACTAACTATATGTATGATCTAATCCCATCTGCTATTTTCTTCCATATGTTCATCAAAATTCACTTCATTTGAGGAATATATTAGACAAATGTGACACATAAAAATCCACTACAAATCAGTTCTTTTTTTCTTCTTTTCTTTTTGTGGAGAAAGGGGAGTGTTAAATAGACCAGTCAGTGTCTGCACCGTTTGGTAAAAAGCTATTGAAAAATGATAGATTATGGAGTAGATGAGATTTACGTTGAATTAGTTTATTGTCTTTGTTTTATGTAAGAACTTCGTGCAGATGAATTCCTGCAGAGAGATATGATCCTCTTCTCCCTAATATCAACAACAAACAAGATCAGGGGTCCAAATGTAATATCGGGTGAGCAGCCATCACCCAATCTCGCCAACAAATAGGTTACAATTTGATTTGCATTTGCTTGTAAATGTAGTGTATGGTGAAGTAAAATGTAGATTGGATCTGAACTTGTTCACTGGTAAATGGCTAACTCAAGGTCATTCAATGATGCACCAACTTTTTCTGGTAAGATTGAGGTGGTGGAATAGGAGAATGGCTTTTTGGATCAGTAGAGTTCTTATATCAACTGAATGGGATGAAAGATACCCAGACTCAGATCAACAGGACTAATCCTACCAATAACCGTCAGTTATTTTCGAGTTGCTTAGGTAAAGGCCAGAATTGGATGCTTTTTAAAAAAAAATAAAAATATGTATTGGAATGCATACATATTATTGTGGGTCATCTGGGATGAGCTTCAATTCATCATTTATATTTTTGATACCCAAGAGAAGGGGGGCATCTGATATTGAAGACCCGTAAGTCTGGTACTGAGCATGTACAAGACCATGGCTAAGGTACTATCAATAAGGTAGAGGATAATAACGGATAACTATCTCTTACTTAGAGAGTGCCTTTGTGAGTGGAAGACAGATCTTGGATAAGTTTTATTGCCAATGATACTGCGGACTTGAGGCTGAGAAGGGGAAGATTGTGGTTTATGATTATACTGACAAAGAAGATATAGAAAGGAGCATCATGAAAAAAGGTTTGGTGAAATCGTACTATAGTTGCTTATGCAATGGGAGTGCTAGAAGATCATATGACCTTGAAATGGAAAAAAAAAAAGTTACTGAAGAAAGTGACTTTCTTTACATGGGGTGCCATTTGTGTTTTAACCCTAATGGTGGATAACTTAAAAAGGAGGGATTGCATAGTAATACTAATAATTGGTAATGCATGAGCAAGAGGAGTGTTGAGGATGTGGATCACCTAGGGTTATATTGCAATTTTGCGGTGGAGTTATGGGCACTAATCTATTTCTATTAATGCTGTTGCTGAAGAGATGGAAAAGATTTTAGCATGTTGGAGGATGAGAAAGGTCGAACAAGAAAGAAGTGTGGAATTTCTCTTTTTTAATTTTTTGGTGATGTAGAGAGAAATAGTAGAATTTTCAGGGTATGGAAAACTACGTTGGGGGTTAAAAGTTTCTCTTTTTCGTTTATATTTGGTGCAAAAGATCTTCATTTTATAGATAGTTGGATGGATCTTCTGGAGCTTTAATTAATGTGTTCCTTACTTCTAAACACTGCCTTGGTTTAATTTTAAGTAGCAACTTTTTTTAAGGAACAATATGGAGGTGCACTGTACGATTTTTGGAACTTTTTCTTTAGAAATTGACATTCTTGAGTGCTAGCTTATGTACTTCAACATATTATTGGAATTTGTCTGCTAAACTTGCTGTTGGTTGAATCAGCATTGCTCGGACGTTGATAGCATGACTAGACCACTCTATTTGGTAACTGCTTCTGTTGATAAAATGGTGCTGAAGAAGCCGATCAGCGTTGACACTGATCTGAAAATGGTTGGTGCAGTCATTTGGGTTGGTTTTTCTTCAATTGAAATTCAACTTGACGTTATACAGCCAGCAAATGGTATTTTCTCAAACTGAATTCATGCATTAGCATGCAACAATTTTCAAGGTCATTAGCTGCCTTTCTCAAATGTATCAAACTAATATCTTTTAGTTAATCACTTCCATACTTATTAAAAGAAGGATCTTTTAGTTCACAACAAAGACTATTACTCACAGAGACCAGAAAGTATTTTACATAGCTTACCATCTTCATCTGTACCTAGTATATGAATTGGTTTAGTTAAAAAACAATGACAATCTTAGCCTAAACCTGGTTTTGAGACCTAGTCTCGTTTTTTCATATTTTAAGCCCACATCAGCTTGTTAAATTTCAAAACGTTCCGTCTTTGACTTGTACCCTTAGACATGGCAATTAATAGTTGAAGTATGCCAGCATTGCTGTCATCCTCCAAATAATTACCTGATGCACCATTCATGAATGTAGATCTTCTCTCCTTGTAGGAATAATACTGCTTTTGTCCATCCCAGTCATATAATACATGCTTTTGTACTGTTATGAAACTAGAGAATATTCTTTTCTTCTGTGCCTGCTATTCACACATTTCTCTCAATTTCTCACTTGTGGTATTTTTTATACCGTCAACACCAGTGAGATTGTTAGTAAAGCTAAGAAAGGAGCCTATGTTTAACAGCTTACTCATCATTAAGTACGTGGTGAATAACCCCGCATGCTGCTAGCTTCTCTTTCATTCTGTCTCACCATATCTTTTATTTCCTTGATAACTAAATCCCACAAAGTAACTTTACATTTATGCATTCACCTTCGTCAATTTTACTCATTGAATTTCTTTTTGACATCTGCGAATCCAGTTTAACGTGGATGATTTTCTTGCAGGGAGCAGTGATCCCTCAGAATCAGTCGCTCTGACTGCAAACTTCATTTTTGTTGCTCGTGATTACAAGACAGGGAAAGCTGCTCCAGTGAATCGATTATGTCCCGAGACAGAAGCAGAAAAACTGCTCTATGAAGCAGCTGTAGCTAGAAATAACCTTAGGAAAAGAAAGAGGGGGGGAGACAGAAAGGAGATTGAAAATGGGGGAGTTAACAGACTTGAAGAACTATTAGCTGAAGGTAGAATATTCTGTGACATGCCAGCCTTGGCAGATCGGGACACCATTCTTCTCAAAGATACCCGCCTTGAGAATTCTTTGATTTGCCAGCCGCAGCAAAGAAATATTCATGGTCGGATCTTTGGGGGATTCCTGATGCTCAGAGCATTTGAACTTGCATTTTCGACAGCTTATGCTTTTGCCGGTCTGATGCCATCCTTCCTGGAGGTTGATCATGTTAATTTCCTTAGACCTGTGAGTGCACTATCTTGAACCTCTCCTCTTCAGTTATCACTGTTAACTTGATTCATAGTGGAACTGTTTAAATATATTTTAACCAATGGGTATGGTTGGTCTCGCACCAACACCAGAATACCCTTCCTACAACACCAGCATACCTAATAGTTGTTACCCACGACCAAAACTAGTACATGGACGGTTGTTCTTTCCTCCAGCATTAGACTACCTGTTAGCTAAACAATTCAAAATGCAAGAATTGCTCTTGGTTCCTCCAGCACTACATACTTCTGTATGTGAACATGTAAAAGATGAAATACTGCTAAAAGGAAATGCTCGCTCAGTCAGTAGTATGCTTAACGAACAAAAGAGAGGATGGTATCATTTTAACATTTTCTTTTCCTAGTTTATTCCAGTGGTGCAATTTTTTTTACTGTTGCAGGTTGATGTTGGAGACTTTTTGCGTTTCAAATCATGTGTACTTTACACTGAACATGAGAATACTGATCAGCCTCTGATCAATGTAGAAGTTGTTGCTCATGTTACTAGGCCAGAGCAGAGGTCTAGTGAGGTATATTAAACTTCTATGAAACAAACTACTCCCTCTTTTCCATTATATATGACTCTTTTTTTCTTTTTTGGTTTGTTCCCTGAAGTAAGACACCTTTCTAATTCTTCAACTTCAATTTTTCCATTTTACCCTTAATAGTATGCTCTTATATCCACAGAAATGTCATGTCTAAGGGTAATTTTGGTATGTGTTGGAAGTCTTTTGTTCCTTTTCAAAGGCCATGTTTGATCAAACAACACTTTATAAACAAAACCAAGGGAGTAGTTAATGTTGTAGCAGAAGTAGTAGGTGGTTGCTAATGTAGCTATCTACAAAATCCCGGAATTGCTCTTATTCTCTAAACTCAAATGCAGGTATCTAATAGGTTCTACTTCACATTTACTGTCCGTCCAGAGGCTAAGGCCACAAATATTCAATTCAGAATCCGTAAAGTTGTCCCAGCTACCGAAGAAGAAGCTCGTAGGGTTCTGGAACGCATGGATGCTGATCATCTGCAGTCAATTTAGTATACCAACAAATGAGCATCTCGTTGAAAAAAACTAGATGTCAATTGGGTTTTAACCTGTATGTAGGAAGTCCATGGAAATTTATTTGACTATGAGACCAAAGACCTGATTTATCTACTAGATTAGTTGTACAATGATTCACAGTTGAAAAGAGGCTTTATGCTCAAGTTCCATTGCAGTATATCCAGCTTAGGCTGGTATTGCCAAATTATAGTCATTTCTGGACCTGTTTTTGAGTGATTCGTGTTGGAACTCAGTATTGATACTGTTTTATGGTTTGTCCAAACTAATAATAGTAACTCTTTGAAAAATTGTTTCTTCAAATGGAATGAGGAATTGACTACTGAATTTATGGGTTTGCAATGCTAAAAGTTGCGTTTCTAGAATTGAAAAACTATAGACCAACTCAATAAGTAGATAACATGTGTATTTGAATGTGCACTGCTATCACTAAATCATATTTACTTGTAATATATGAATTATTATAATTTGATGTAAACACGCAAGTTGGAACTAGTGCTCTTTACAGAAACATAAATGCGGAGCATTTGGCTTTTCTCTCCCTAAAATGCGTTGCGAGCTTCCATTATGATTTCCTTTTTATCATTTCTCATAATTAAAATTAGTTAAAAGTTCTTTTTCGAACCAACGGTCAAATAAAGTTGGAGACACAGCTGGTTCACAATGTTCATTTTTGAATGGAGGTACATATCCTATGTTTCTCTTTACATTACAAATATGAAATAACACTCAACAATTAATTATTGCACCCTTTTTTCTTGATTTGAGGCCTCTCATCTTTGAGATATATAAAACACAAAATGTTTCCGGCAAAATATTTGCCTTTGTTATTTCCTAAAGGGATGTCCCTATCTATCTATCTATCTATCTATCTATCTATGGGAATGGATAACTTTCCACATCTTATACAAAGAACTATATAAATACAAGATTATAAAAAAAGATTACATGTACCTCAAAAGGCAGGCCAAGTCTCAGACAAACTCCTAGATGGCCTTTATAGTACATTACATTAGTTTTGGCCAAAAACAAAAACTAGGGTTCTGCCTGCTATAAGCTAATGTTGCTAATGAGCGGATGAACTATCCTCGTCCGATGAACTATGCTGCCATTTTGCTGCTAACCCGCTAATGGCAGGCTGTAGATTTGGATTTACTGGAACTGGAAACTTGTGGGCAGAACTGACTATTGTACGTTCATTTATCATTCCAACTTCTTTGCAAACGCGATCAAGAACCATTAGGAAGTCTCTTACCACCATAAAGATCCTAAAAGGGTGAGCCTCTTCTCTCGCTGAATTTCCATGGAAGTATTCAGTTATTTCTTTCACCAAGGACATGGCAACACTTTCTAGAGCTTGGAGCCTTATGATCTCCTCTACTGCCATTTTCATAAACCTTCTCATAGACTCTGAAAATCTTTCCATGCTGCTTTCCTTCAAGCCAACTGCTTCAATTGATCGGACAACTTCAGCAATGTTTCCAATCCCTTTAGAAAGCTTTAAGACCTCACTATGAAGCACTTCTGAATCCATAGCAGCAGCTTTCTTAACATTTACAACCTCTGAACTAAGGTTTGAAACAACTTGGAGGCCAAGCTTCCGGCACTTGACGTCATCATTCATGGCCGACTGTTGATCTTGATCTCCACCAGAAAGACGAGCACCTTCACTTCTTATGATCTCCTGTACCACAAAATGCAAGAGGGTTGTTTTCCCATCAGCTCCCTTCACATCTACTAGCTTTAGGAGGGTATCTAGTTTGAACGCATGTGCATCACCCCGATTTGTCCCAACATTCATGCGGTTACCAGTCTTCAGCACTGCTTCCAGAAGCTTTAAGAACATTCTATTACTTCTCAACTCTTCACAAGCAGCCTGTCAAGTAGCAAAGCTTTATAAGGTTCAAATATATTAAGAAGACTTTTCTTCTATTGGTTTATGTGACATAATAAGAAACAGAGTATGAATACTTGAACTGGTCCAGTTAGCATGCAGTTCCACAGTTCAAGAGAGAAACACATGCCAACTTCAGCACAAGAGTATCAAGTTCAGACAGTTCAAGATGAAAAAAATGATTATTTTCCAGTCTAACAATTAGATGTCCTATAATACTGATGCTACAGCACTTCCTTCCAAAATCAGATAAGGCTATTTTTGAGTTTCATTTGTCATAGGTACCAGCTATGTGAGTCCGAGCAACATAGGGTACCAGCATATTTACTTATTCACCATGTCAAACAGAAAACCCTTGCACAAACCTTCCTTCTATCAAATCAAAATCAGAACTGTTTAGTTATTAGAGAATTCAATATACAGCGAGAAGTTGAAGATGACCTGAAATAATTACCTCCAGAGTTTCAAATGACTTTTTGAGGTAGTCAACCTCAGAATCAAAATTTGATATGTACAGCATAGCATCTACCCTTTTGAATGCAAAAGGTATATCAAGCACTGCTTTGAGAAACTTCTCGGCTGACCCAAGCTTAAACGGAGTATCATCTTTATATTCTTTCAGTTTGCGTTCTTCTTCTTTGGATGGAGCCATCTTCAATAAACTCTCAAGGAGCTCAGTCCCAAGGGCATCAGCATTTCCTGAAAAAAGAATGTACTTAATTTCTACAAGCGGAGACATCATAAATTCTCGATAGACTTGCACACTAAAAAGAAAAATAGAGAAAGGATCATCCTATTGAAGATAAAAAGCAGCAAACAGCAGAAAACCCAAAAGGTAAAGCTGTCGACATGGTTTGGGAACGATGTACACCAATAAGCAACCACAAACCAAATAAGATGATGCTCTAGCCTAATTATTAATACCCTGATATCCATGAGCAAAAGCCACATAACCCTATGAACACCTCTAAACTAGTCAGCTATCAGTTACCTTCTAAAACAATGTGAATGTCTACACTGTATTCATTCATACTAGTAAAGATTAATGCATATGATGAACAACGTATGGTGTTTGAGAATTTTATCTGGAAAACCCCTAACCTCTGTTGGTTAATTTACGTTTCAAGATCAAGGCATATCAATTCTTCTATAACAACGGCACATGTGAACTGAATGACAATTCAGTATTATGTAACCCTGCAGAAGATCTTTTATGTAGAACTAGAGCAATTAGGCAACAATAATCTGGCATTACTATCATCCCAGTCATATTTCAGTTTAAATTTTCAAGTCTGAGAATAACAGAGTAGCAGAATACCTTCTAAAAGGGCTTCACATACTTCCTCAACAGTTACATTTAGTGCTCTTAGCAAAATTGCAATATTCTGTGACTTCTTTGGATCAAGTACCCTATTCTCTTGGCTCTGCGAGGGAAGAACAGGGCGTCTAGTCATTTCTTTTCGATTTAGAGTTGGAGTCTTCACAATAAACAAGCTTTCTATCATCTCTTCATCCAATCTGCAAACAAATCAGTTCAGCTTTAATTGCCCGACCAAAAAGAGAAGAATTTAATATATGTAACAAGTGTAACAAGTGTAACAAAGTGTTTAGATTATCCTACTTAAACGAACTTGATTTCAGTTGATCCCACACCATTTCCCGATCAGAACTAGCTCTTACTTTATCCCAATGCAAAGTCTTCAACTTTGGTTTTGGAGTTTCATCGTTGTTCCCACCAGTATCACTTGATAAGCCTTCTATACTCTGCTCAATCTTCTCAATGGGTTGCTTATTACAAGGCAACTCCATTGGGGAAATCAGCACTGGACTCTCAAGTTCTATGGGTCTTAAAGGAGTTACAAGAACTGGATGCTTGGATGGTGGCTTTGAAATTGGTGGTGTTGGAGTTTTTGGACTATCCCAATTTTTAACTGGTGGTGGCGGTGGTGGTGGTGGTGGAGGAGGCTGTACACAAGCCGGAATACTAATCAAAAGAGGTGGCGGTGGTGGTGGTGGTGGAGGAGGCTGTACACAAGCCGGAATACTAATCAAAAGAGGCGGCGGTGGTGGTGGAGGAACTGAAACTGATTCATTCTGCTGTATGTGATTGCTGATTCTCATTGGAGATTCAACATTCTGATCCCAAACATCGGAAATTCTGGGTGATGAGTCAATACTCCTGCTTGAATATCTCTCCGGAGATGATGAACTGGGCGGAGATGGTGAATCAGATTCCCCGTTAATGACCAATATAGGTACAAAATCTGCTAGCGGCGGAGACGAATGAGAATGATACTGAGGTAGCGGAGCAGTACGAACAGCAAGTAGTTCCGGTGACTTGGGCTGTGAATTTTTTGGACTCAAACTCACCGGTGGAGAAATGCTCAACGATACAGACCTAACTGGTGAGCCCGAATCGGAACTGGAAGAGGAGTATGAAGACGATGAGGTCGACCCAGCAAAATTCTTGACCTCAACGGCGGCAAAATCCCTACGCGATGCGGATCCAGTTCCGATCGAACTTCCTCTGCCATCTAAAGATTCTCTTGGAGAGTAAAACTCCTCATCATCTTCAGTTGTACGGGAGATAACATCTGCATTCCTACGCAAACTGTGTCCATGTAATGGCGGCAATGGGTGGATCTCCGGTGAGTCCATTTTTCTTGAAGGTGCAGCAGTAGCACGACGATTGTGTGTATCAATGGAAGTATGTGCACTAACCATAGTACCCAAGTATAGAAATTCAGAACTGGTCTGAGATGGTCTTTGTAATTTAGGAATATTAGTTGGGTTAGGATTATTGAATCTAGTGCTGCTATTAGATCTGTGTGTTTTGTTATCATTAGAATCTTGATTTCTTCTTCTATGGCAGAAGATAGCAATGGAGATAAGAAGAATAGCAGCAAGAACAGAGGCGGTGGCAGTAGCAATGAGTTTAGATGAAATGGTTTTGGATTTGGATGAATGAGGAAGGATAAGGGAAGAAATATTAGCAGGAAAAGAAGCAAAAGCAGAAGGGGAAGGTGGAGGTGGAGGAGTAGAAGGGAAAGAGGGGAAAAAGGGAGTGTTGTTATTAGGAGTAGAAGAAGAAGAATCAAAAGGGTATTTGGGAGTAGTAGAGGTACTGGGTACTGACGGAGGTGAAGAAGAAGGTGGATGTGAATCTTGTGGGAAAAATGGCTGATGAAGAACACGACGGTTGTTGGCGGAGACGGAGACGGAGACGGAGAAGAGGAGGAGGAAGAAGAAATAGAAAGAAGGAAGCATGGTGGTGTGGTGGTAGAGAAGGAGATCTAGTAGATAGATAGAGAGAGGAGGAGAAGTAAATAAATGTAGCTAAGCTACACACAGAGAGAGATGTAGAAATGCATCAGCAACAGATGTGCATGGATTTCGAGTACCAGTAATTGAGAGTGTGAAAAGGTAGAAATAAGTGAGTAGACAAGTACCTGGAGTATCCACCCTATATTCTACTACTCATTTTCTCAATCAATAAAGGTGGACAACTCTACGAAGTACTATTTTACTAGTCAACTATTTCTCTTATTCTTTATACTTTTACCTATTTAGTACTCTACTACTTTCTCCGTCACAATTTATGTAATTTATTTTTTTTTAATTTGATTTATTTTTCTTTTTAATTAATTTTAAAAAAAGTGAATTTTTATATTAAATAACAATTTAATTATAAAATATATATTTTACTCTTAATGAAATAATTTATAGTCACACAAATTTCTATCATTTATTTTGCACCACAAATTTTAAAAATCCTCATTTCTTTCTTAAACTATGTGTCATGTAAAACTAACTCACATAAAATGGAACGAAAGAAGTATCATTTTACTCTCTAAATAGTAAATATATAAAGTATAAATATAGAGATTCTTTATATTTAGAGATAATTAACTTTAATCCAATTCTTTATTTAAAATGATATAAAAGAAAATCTTCTTTTTTCAATATAATATTATTTAATTTTTATTTTTATTTTTATTTTCTTGTTGTAACCTTCATGTGATGAAAAGTTTTATTCTTTTCAAAATCTTTATATAATTTAAAATTATATTTTATCCTAGATTTCTAAATAACATAAATTGCAAAGCATATATCATATATTTTACATATTAATAAACAATTCAAATAAAAATGAAATCATTAATCAATATAATTACATAAGTATTATATCATCATAAAAAATTATTTTAAATTTTACATAAATATTCAATTTTCAAGATTATTATGTTGCTCCTATAAATGTTCTATTAATATATTACGGAATTCAAAATGAGCATTTTTGTTCTTAATTTTTTTTATGTCAAGCAAAAAGTTGTTCAAATTAGAGATTTTCATCTACCACTATTTCTATTGTTGCACTTGGAGCTTTCGAAGTATCTTCAATAGGTGCATTCAAATCAAGCTCATCCTCATTTATCATGGTGTGCAATATAATACATGTAGTAAATGTATCATGTAACATTTGCTTTTCCAAAAAACATGACAGTCATGTGATAATTGCAAAATGCGATTGCAAAACTCCGACTGCATGTTCAATATCTTTTCGACATAATTTTTGTTTCATGGAGAAATATCTCAAATGTTTTTTTATGGAACCTCATTAATTAAAATTATAAATTAATATGACAATAAAATTAATATAATAAATATATTACATTAGAAAATAATTATGAATTAAATATTTAATTAATGATATTATATGCTTTATTATATGTTAACTATAAATATTTTATAATATAAATAATATTAAAATAATCAAAAAGTAAAATAAAGAGGATGAATAATAGTTCTTCAAATTTATTATCATTACAAAATACAATTATGAGTTGGCATATGTGAATTTCAATTTATTCATCCATCTAGTTTCAATAGGGATGATAATTGTGCGGAGCAAGGAAGATTTTAGTTTATGTGGGACGGGACTAATTTTTGAGTATCCAAATGAAAGATCGGTTGAAATAAGTTTTTTTTAAAACAATTAATGCGGAACTAGGTGGGTTGAGTTTAAATATATTCAACTTTATTCTCTTGCTATCATTTTCTGTATATTGATTTTTTGTAATTTACTTTAATAATTGCAATTAATTTCCAAACTAATTCCCTTGACTTTTTTACATCAAAGCAATACATGGGGTGATTTCTGTAATCTACTTTAGTAATTGAACTTAATTTCCAAACTAATTCCTTTGACATTTTACATCAAAACAATACGTAAAGTAATTTTTGTAATTTACTTTAACAATGTTTCAAAATATTGTAATTGTCACGATCCAAAGTACATCTTAGACGTGATATGACGTATAAGACCTTGTAAGACCCTACACAAGCTACTTGACATACATATACACACAGTAATAGACAAAAAGTAAAATATTGTATATCAAATAGAAGAGTTTGACATTTGAAAAGCGAAAGTCTAACATAGTCTTGACAAACCATATATCACATCAAAAAGAGTGGTCGAGACGTATACATTCAAACATAAGGGACATAAGAAAGCAATAAAGATGACGTCGTCCTCAGAGTATGAGGACTCACCATGTCTTCGATCTCTAAGATGATCAACTAGCCTCGAGCAGAGGGTGGAGAGTCGTCAAGCCCTACATTAGTGAAACAATGTAGGCACCAATATGCTTTAGTACATGAAATGTACTAAGTATGAGGGATGTGCATGAAAATATAAAACATGATCATAAGAGGATATAATCAAAAACATGATGTGCATGGCCAAGCGAAACATAGTAAAATCTTTAAAGAAGAATCATAATCATGAACATGGTCAATGCATCTAAGAATCATGAGGAAAACTTCTTAAAACATTTGAAGTTAAGTTTATTCATTTTATTGGATATTTACTATTACCGACATAGACCACGTGCGCTATAACGTGGAATTCGGTGTCTTGCTCCCCACCGAAAAAGAGATGTCCTTACTTGTCAAGGCAAGAACCTTAACTTCTAGCTTAGGTGGATCCACTTGCTCTGTCACTTAAGACAACCTATGGGGACACGTAGTTAGGGACAATAGATTGCTACTAGAGATCTAGCATCTACTAAGGGAGAGCCTCCATTTCAATATTCTTTCGATGTTAAGTAAAAATCCCAACGGAAGTAGTCATAAACACAAGCATATCATCATCCATGGAAAAGCACAATTAAGTTACTAATTCAAGCTAAAAAAAAAGTCATAAAATAGCTCCTTTAATCTTGATCATGTATGAGTGAGAAAACCTTTCACTAAACCATGATCCCTTAATGTGAAAAAGTCTTTCACTTTTGAATTGATGTCGATCTTAAATCAACCTAGATCATAAGACATTCATTTTCCTAAATCATGCATAAGTTCATGAAAACATCATTGATTGATTCATACTCTTTCTTCAAATTCATGCAAATTAGGGTTCATAGTCAAAATTCATGATCAATGCATGAGTTCATATGGAATTGATTAGAGAACATGTGATAGAATCTAAATGATCAAAATCAAACATTGAATCCATACAAATAGAACTCATGAGGAATTAAATTGAAACCTAACCAATTTAAGAAAAACTGAATTGGAGAATCTTTGGGACTCAATGGGTGAATGGAACCCATCGATTAAATCCCTACATACCTTGATCTTGAAACCTTAAGAAATTGATGAAGGATGGAGACTTGAACTTAAAGAACCCTAGTTTCTTCTTTCTTGATCTAGAGAGAGGATTTTGGAGAAAGCCTTAGAGAGGGTTTGAGAATTTTATCACATGAGAGAGTTAGGCAGCTTTCAAAGGGTAAAGGGTAGTTATAGGGTTTAGAATAAGGGGTAAAATGATGTAGTATAGGCATTAAATGCATAGGAAAAGATACAAATACCCCTAACTTAAAACTATCGGAGGGGTCTTATGGATTGATCTACGGTCCGTATAAATTTCTACAGACCGTACTGGTCATCCTTCGAACTGGATATTGGGGGCCCAAATTTTTGAATCATTTCCACGAGACAACTTTATGGCCCGTCGAAGGTTTCACGGACCGTAAATCCAACCGTAGAGCCTATGAACCAAAATCCTTCCAAGTCTAAAATCAACTTTCACGAGATAGGTCTACGACCCGTCAAAACTTACACGACTCGCACAACACTTCGTAGACCCAAAAGTTAAACAAATTTTTAATTATGTTTGGGTACTCCTTCTACGACCACTTTTCTTGGGCAGTAGAACTTTCTACAGACCTTCCTGATGATCCGTAGGAAAAGTCAGAAACCCAAATCATGAAATCCTCAAGACCATTTCTACGGCTCCCTACTACAGACCATAAAACCTTTTATAGTCCGTAAACAATACCCATAGATTTGGATCAGTGGTAAAAATGCAACTTTTCTTTTTCCAGGTGTTACAATGTCTCTCTCTTGGGATCATTCGTCCTCGAATGAGACTCAAGCTAGCATGAATAGATTAGAAGAGAAACTAACAATCCAAGATAAATGTAATTTCTTCAAAATACACATAAACATGAAGAACCACTCCAAGCTAAATCATTACATCAAAATCAAGTTTTCATGAACATGCATGCATATGGAAACATGAGAATAACTAATTAAGACGCATCCAAAAGAATGAACCATGAGGAGCTATTACCTCAAGCTAGAGTACGAGGGGAGGAAAAGAGATGAGGATACCGGGATATCATATCGGCTTCGATCTCGCAAGTAGCACCCTCAACTAATTGATTCCTCCAAAGAACCTGCCCCAAAGCAACCTCTTTATTTCTCAACCTCCAAACTTGCCGATCTAAAATCTCAACGGGACCTAATTACACGAAAACACGTATCATTAACCTGATTACAAATTCACTATTTTCTTGGTAAATATTTTCACATGTGATCGGTATACCAAACTTCCACAGCTTATGAAGAGCGGTTTGATCACAATATCATTGACTATTCCTAAAAACAAACATCATTTTTGTAATTTACAAACTTTTATGTGGTTCTATCAATGCTAAATTTAACAAAGAAAAATTTGCAAGTGATTTGTTTGGTTTCATGTAATTATATTTTGAGTAATTTAATACTGCAAAGATTCCTTTATATTGTCCGTATGTCTTTGTAGACAATAAAATTCGCGTCGAGAAAACAATAATCAAGAACGAAAAATTATACAACAATCGTTTTATTATTTCAATATGCGAGAGTTACAATCTCTATGATTCCTCTGAATTCGCTTTTTCAAATATAAATTCAAGGGCTCTTGAGCTTGTTCTTGAATTTTGTTCTTGTTCTTGGACTTTAATCTTGGATTCAAGGGCCTTTGGAGCTTGTTCTTGAATCTTTGATGAACTTGGACTTTAACTTTATCTTGATCTTGAACTTAATATTTCTTGAACTTGAACTTTATCTTGATCTTGACTTCTAGTTGAATCCAAGGGCTTCGAGCTTGATCTTGAATCGGGCGGTCTTGATCTTGATCGTCCTTGAACTTGAATTTTATCTTGATCTTGACTTCTAGTTGAATCCAAGGGCTTCGAGCTTGATCTTGAATCCGGCGGTCTTGATCTTGATCGTTCTTGAACTTGAACTTTATCTTTATCTTGACTTCTAGTTGAATCCAAGGGCTTCGAGCATGATCTTGAATCCGGCGGTCTTGATCTTGATCGTTCTTGAACTTGAAGTTTATCTTTATCTTGACTTCTTCAAACCTTCAATTCTTAAACTTGAACACTTGAATTCTTGAACTCTCAAGTTCTTGAATTCTTGAACTCTTGAGTTCTTGAATTCTTAAAATTATAGCTTGTAGAGAAATTTGTGGCTTTTGATCCACGAGCTTTCTCTAGCTTTATGTTTAGAATTCTTCGTTCTCTTTTCTGAATTATGAGGACCCCTATTTATAGTTTTAAAATAGAGGAGTTGTGATTGGAATAGGATTTCCTTCGGCCAATCATATTTAAGTGACATAACATATGGGCTTTATGCAGCGGGATTTAATTAAATCCATATTTATTATATTTAAATTATTAACTCAATTATATTAATCTATAATAATTATTTGGACTAATATATTCATGAATTTAATATAATCCGAATCATTTTATAAATTTATATTTAATAAATTTTAAATGACTACAGTCTTAATTATAATCCTTTTGAAAATATTTAGCTTGGTGCATTTTAAAAATAGGAATTAAGTTAAAATTACCTTGTACCACTTATTTGATATTCCTTTTGAAGAAAAAAAAGAAGCAAAACTTATAGCAACTATCCAAACAAGACAATTATTTTCCTCGAACTTTTTCTAAAAAGTTCCCGACATGATTAAATGATATGTCCAAAGAGTTTGTTGTAAAACATAACTTATATGAATTAGGAATTGCATTGGACCATATATATATACTTGTGGGACTCAAAAGGTAGTATTTGGTATGATTTTATTTGGAATTGGATCAAATTAGATATATACATTTAAACTTTTTAGGAGTTAAGAGTGAGGTATTTGTGGGGTCAATTGAGTTTATTAAAATGTGCAATTATAATATTTTTGTTATTCTTTGATTCATTTAAGGTGTCTGGTGAATATATTGGAGTGACATTTTTTTTCTATTGTCTAATACTTTTATTTTGTGATATTGTGATTCCTCAAATTGGCATGACTTTTTTTTTGCTATATCTTTAGTTAAATATTATATTTTCATAATTTCTGGTAACTTGTCATTGGTGTTGTAATTTATATTGTTGTTTTATCAATTTGTAACTTTTTTTTTTGAAGTTTTTAGAAATTATATTTTATTTTACTACTATTTAGAAGTGTGAAGAAGCCGTGGTTGAGTCAAAGAAGAAGAGCTAACAATTTAAATTTAAAGAAAAAAAATAAATCTTTTTTCTTTTTAGCTAAATGATGTTTTTCACGCACCTCTCATGCGTGTAGTACTAGTACTAGTACATACATATTTTCATGTCAATAAAAAAAGTTTAATAAGTACAAATTTCTTACAATTTAGGTGGTCAATAGATATAAGTTTGAATTGAGATGTCTAAACAAAATATGCTGACAACTTAGAGGATCCGCCGATGACAGCAGATCTTTAAAAATATTACTAGTAGTGGGTGTAGGCATTATCAATTCTTGATGTTGTCATGATCACCTGGCTTCACCGAACTTTACCGTATCATTTTCTTTGATTTGTTATATATTTGAAAATTACGTAAAAAAACATTAAAAATCACAATAATTAATTTCAATTACCAAAAAGAATATATATATATATATATATATATATATATATATATATATATATATATATATATATCTATTATAAATCACAATAATTAGCAACTTAAATATGTAAAATCTTATAAAAAAATTTGGTTGACTCTAATTATATTCGTATCACATATATTGGGACAAAGGGTATAATATATATCGAAAATAATTATAAAAACTTGGTTTAATTCTCAAAATTTTATATATGTCACATATATTGGGACAAAAGGATTAGTAACACATACAATCTGGAAATTGCGTAAAAAACACTAAAAATCATAATAATTAACAGCTTAAAATACTTTTAAAAAATAAAAAGTATTAGGAATTACAATAATTAACAACTTAAAATATCTTTAAAAATCATACAAAAACTTGATTGACACTCCAAATTTTATTTGTGTTGTATAAATTGGGACAGAATAAATAAATATATATTGGGCACTTGCACATAAATTGGGATAGGAAAAATAACATATATTATTTGAAAATTACGTAAAAATCTACTATAAATAAAAAAGGTAGTATTTGGTATGGTTTTATTTGGAATTGGATCAAATTAGAATATCATTTACACTTTTAGGAGTTAAGAGTGAGGTATTTTTGGTAAATTTTTAACAAATCCTGCTTAATAGATTTAACTATTATGAAGAAAAAAGATTTAATTTGATATCAATTTAAATGTGCGATTTTAATATTTTTGTTATTCTTTGATTCATTTAAGGTGTTTGGTGAATATATTGAAGTGACATTTTATTATTTATCTTCTAGGGTCTAATACATATTTTGATATTGTGATTCCTCAAATTGACATTACTTTTCGGATATCTTTAGTCAAATATTTTATTTTCATAATTTTTGGTAACTTGTAGTTGGTGTTGAAGTTTCTATCGTTGTTTTTATTTATTTGTAACTTTTCTGAAGTTTTTTAAATAATAATATCACTAATTACTACTAATATAGAAAGCATGTGTTCATCAATATGACTCCTTCCTACACAAAGGCAATTTGGTCTTTTAATTTCTACTTTTTATTTGTCTTATTTTTTAGTCAATTATATATTTAAAAATTAGGTAAATAATATTATAAATCACAATAATTAATAATTTAAAAATATTTATAAAAACATAAAAGATTTGATTGACTCACGAAATTCTATTGGTACCACATAAAATTGGACAAAGAAAATAACATATATTATTTTAAAATGACATAAAAGTATGATAAATTATAATAATTAACAACTTAAAAAAATAAAAAATGGTTGACTCTTGAAATTCCATCAATGAAACATTAATTGGGGCATACGATGTAACATATATTATTTGAAAATTACATAACAAGTTCTATAAATTACAAAATTGGTTAGTTTCTTAAATTCTATCCGTGTCAGATACATTAGGACAAAGGGAGTAATATATATTATTTAAAAATTACGCAAAAGTACTACAAATTGCAATAATCAACAATTTAAAATATTTAAAAACCATATAAATATTTGAATGAATTTCTAAATTTCAATTATATGACACAAATTGAAACATATATATATATATATATATATATATATTGAGCCCGTATTGACACGAACTCGATGTCTAATTTTACAAGTAATATAGTTGTGGTTGATGAATTTGGCATAATGTGAAGTTATATATATATTACTACTTATTAGAAGTGAGAGTTGAGGTGTACCAACATTACATTATTAAATTGTACAAAAGGGATCATAAATTGTACTATATATGTTTGGCCTACTTTATTTTGACTTATTAGAAGTGAGAGTTGAGGTGTACCAACATTGCACTATTAAATTGTACAAAAGGGATCATGAATTGTACTATATATGTTTGGCCTACTTTATTGTTGAATCAACATGTGGATTGCATGTGTTTCAATATTTTAGATACAAATAATTCCCTACAATTTTCAATGTCTACACTATTCCAATACTCTTTTTTTTTTATTTTACTCCTATTTAGAAATGGGAGTTTGGGAGGACCAATATTGCACTAAAGAGTTGGACTAAAAGCTATAGAAATTGTACATTGAGGCCCACCAAAAAGATGAACTATTCTTTTTTTCTACTTTCCATTCTCCCCTTTTACTCTCTTTAGTTTATCTTTCATCTTAAATTTTTCATACATCCTTAAAATATTTTGAATTATTAATTATTATGAATTATAATGTTTTGATTTTTGCGTAGTTTACAAATATATAAATTTCATTTTAAAAAAATTGAAGATATCATACGCAAATTTATGGTCAAACTTAAACTATTTGATTCTTGAGAAATAAAAAGTGTCACATAAAATGGGACAGACGAAGGATAACTCTCAATTAAATTTATTTCACTTTTTAGTTTCCATTTTTAACAAAAAATTTTAAGTTGGATTTGTAGGAATTCTATAGTAGACCCATTTAAATTTGACTTTTTTGTTTTAAATTAGAGAACTTGGCCGCACTTCGCACGATCATTAAAATTAAATATTTTTGATTAATTTTATATTTACGCTGTTGTTTAATCGTAATATTATTATTTGTTTTAATAATATGAAGATTGTCAAAAAAATAAAGCTTCACAAATTTTACATCTATTAAATGAGGAAGAATATATTTTTTTATCAAATAAGTTAAAATATATTTGCTAATAACAAATTCTTCCATTGCATGAAGTTGATCCTTTAATATATAATATATATTCCGGTGTACCATTCTCCTTAAATGTCTAAGAAATATCTCATAATGTCAAATAACACTGTAATACTCCCTCTGTCCTTAATTACTTGTCCACTTTTAAATTGACACATGTATTAAGAAATCAATTAATGACATAGTGAGTTTATCATTTTACCCCTATTAATTATGAAGTAGATGAAAAGTTCTGCAATTTTCAAAGTAATTAGTCATTTAATTGAGGGTATAATAGGTAAAAAAAAAATGTCAAAATGGACAAGTAATTAGAGACAACTATAAAAGGAAAAGTGAACAAATAATTAGGGACAGAGGGAGTACTAAACAAATGCATCAGCAAATGATATTTATATTAAAAATATATTGAATGATGACGTAATGATACCTTAATAGAATTTCCTATCCATTTAAAAAAAACAAAAAACTTCACCCTTTCAATTTCGTTATATCTTCTTATTTAGTAGAAGAATCATCATTTATTATATTCTACTCCACCTTAATTGTATCATCAGAGTTTTAAGAATAAACATTAAATTTTAAATCGAAATAAAAAATCATTGAAAAACGATAGAAAAAATAATAATAGTATATGAAAATTAAAATAAGGTGCAAGAAAAGCCTTTTCACGATAATTTTTTAAAATATATTGATAACAATTAAAATGAAGCTATTATTTTATCTTTAAAATTAAGTTTGATTGAATTGAATTAGTACAATGAGAAAAAATATTAAACTAATAACTTTTTAATGTTATTAAATGCATTTTCTTTTTAATTGAGTAGTAGATTAAAAGTTCCGAATTAGGATATTAAAATAATATCTTACTCTCTCCTTAATTATTATGGTATTGCAAACATTTATTTTCCTTAAATGGTGATTCATTTTTCATTTACAGTTATATCCAATTAATTTCTAATGTATTGAATGTGGTTATGGGATATTGAAATAATATCTTTATCTTTCCTTAATCATAATAAAATTATAATTTAACAATTATTTTCTGAAATGATAATTTTGTTTTAATTCCTAGAACATATTGTTTACTATATTGAATGTAATTATAATAAAACATATTGTATTTAGTATGACAAAAGAACTCAAAAATTTGAAAAATTAGATAAATAGTAATCTTAGCTTCTAAGAAATGTCACATCATCATTTACATATCCAACTTATATATATAAAACAGTTAAAAAAGAAAAAATAAGTGATTTAAGAAAATTATATAAATAACATTAGTGATCAGATGAAGATTAAGAAAAAAGGTCAAATAAATTAGTAGTATTGATGATGATAAAAGTTAAATAAATCATTTCTTCTATTATTTAAATTTTTAACAAAAATTTTCCAATCTTTTAAAATTAAAAATAAAAAAAAAAAATCGAGCCAATAATTATTTTAAAGAAAAATATAACCAAAATTGTCAGAAAAAATTGATAAAAATAAATAAGTATCTATTACTAAGAATGGTGTCACTACATATTCTATTTTAACTTTATTGTTACATATGGATAGAAACTTTTAGAAGAAGAAATGATTCAAAAATTTAAAAATAATGATTCCTTAAATGGTCATTCCTTTCCATTTACAGCTTTTCAATTAATTTTTAATGTATTATATATGGTTATGGATATTGGAATAATAATTTTAGCTTTCCTTAATCATAATAAATTATATTTTTACCTTTGTTTTGGTGAAATGATAATTTCCTTTTCATTCGTACAACATATTCATTAATATATTAAATGTAATTATAATAAAACATGTTGTATTTAGTATGACAAAAGAATTCAAAATTTTAAAAAATTAAATAAATAATAATCCTAACTTCTAAGAAATGTCACAAATATATATATATCTAAGAAAATGATAAAAATTACATTAATGATGAAATGAAGATTAACAAAAGAAGTAAAACAAATTAATAATAATATTGATGATGATAGGAATTAAATAAATCATTTTTTATTTTTTGTAATTTTTCAATATAAATTTTTCAGTCTTTTAAAATTAGAAAATGCTAAAAAAAAAAAACTAAAACTAAAAATCGAGGCAACAATTATTTTAAGAAAAAAATAACAAAAAATGTCAGAAACATTGATAAGAATAAATAAGTATCTATTGCTAAGAAGGTGTCACCCCACATTTTCTATTTTAGCTTTATTATTACATATAGATAGAAACTTTAAGATGAAGAATGACCCAAAAAGTTTTAAAATAACAAATCAATTATGTAAAAATACATGTGTAATTCTTATAAAGTTATAATAACTGATTTCTTCAAATGAATAATTAAATGAAAAGAAAAAAAAGTAATTAAGAAAATAATATAAATAACACTAATTATGAGATTAAAAGCATTGATGAGGAAAGGAACTAAATATGATCATCTTTTTAAATTCTTTTTTAAGAAAATATATATAAATTTTAATTAAAGATAAATAAGAAAAAAAAACTTTAAAGATACAAAAAATCAAGACAAAATAAAAGAAGAAAGAAATTAGAAGAATAATGAGGTTGAAAGAAATAATATCTAATTTTCTCTCTTTTCAAATCACAAAATAAATTTTTGCTTGTTCTCCTCCTAATTTGATACGAATTCCATAAATAGAATGATTTTTTCTCCAAATAATTTTTCTTACCCTTTGAAACACTAATCAGCCTTCTTATAAAATTGTCAACTACAATGAATTTTCTCTCCTTGTAGGAGGAATAAACATTTTTTCAAAAAGTCTTTTATTTTGAAAAGAACTTTTTGTTACATTTTACATCAATGTCTTCACAAGAATCATGAGATATTCTCTCTTTCTCTTTTGTTAAAAAAGTCACATGACCTAGAAATTTGATGGACATCTTAGCGACAGAAGTTGATACCATATATTGATCATCATCATCGTCAGAAGAAGAAGAGCCAAAGTGAAGAAATTTGTTCTTATTTGTTGCAAATGGTCAACTATTTTTTTTTATTTTATAGGCTAAATAATTATAAACAGTTATGAAAAATGAATAGTTTTTATCTTTTCATCTTCCATTTTCATTTACTTAAATCTATATTAGTGTATTGGATGTTATAAAGGGTATAATTAATCGGGTATGATATAAATACTTTTTTTTAAAAATACAAATAAGAAATACAAAACAAAGATAAAATGTCAAAAAAAGGAGAAAAAAGATGAATAGAAATACTGGTCATAGAGAGATGCCGCATCAGATTGTTTATATTCAGCTTTATATATACATATATAGGTTCATGCCCTTAGATGTTATTTTATTAATTTAGCTGGCATCGACATTTTTGTAAATCTGATATCTACTTTGGAACATTTCATAATGTAGCATAGGCTGACAATTGAGATCATAAATTTAAAAATAATAAAATTTAATTTAATATAATACTAATATCAATATCATAAAGATATATATATATATATATATATATATATATATATCATTTAAAAAATATATAAAAAGTATTATAAATTGTAATAATTAACCGCTTTATTTTTTTAAAATCATATAACTAATTTGATTTACACTCCAAAATTCATAGGTGTCACATAATTTAGACATTAATTCTTCATTACTCAATATATGTAATTATATCAATGACATATAAATTGAAATAAAAAAATTACATATTTTATTTGAAAATCACATAATAGAACTATAAGGTATAATAATTAACAACTTAACATATTTTAAAATTTTAGTTGACTCTCCAAATTCCATATGTCTCATGTAATTGAGACAGAGAAAAACATATATTGGTTTAAAATTAATAAAAATATTATAAATTATAATAATTAACAACTTAAAATTTATAAAAAAAATCCTTTAAAAAAATTTAGTTGGCTCTCCAAATTCAATCGCTATTACAATAATTAAAACATAGAAATTAACATAGATTGGACTCCTGCTAACATTTATGTTTCCCTTTTTAAAATTTTTTGTTTTATACTTTATATAAATAAATTTTTTATGTAAAAAGTATTATAAATTATAATAATTAATAGCTTAAAATATTTGAAAACATATAAAAAGTTTTTGTTAACTTTCAAAATTTCATCTATACCACATAAATTGGGAGAAATATAGATATATAGATATTTTAAGTTGCTAATTATTGTGCGTTATAGTACGTTTTATGTCATAGATATTACTCGCTTTGTCCTGATTTATGTGATACAAATGAAATTTCAAAAGTCAATGAATTTTTTATAAGTTTTTTTTAAAAGTAACTTGTTATTTATTGTGATTTATAATATATTTATGTAAAACATACTCTAAATAAAAATAATTAGCAACTTAAAATATATAAAAACATACTAAAAAATTGATTAACTTCAAAGTTCATATGTACCACATAAATTAAAACAGAAACAGTAACATATATTGGGCCCCATGCTGGCACGGGGTCCCATATCTAGTATATATATATGTGGGAGATTGCCGACAGTCCCTACACATGATTTGTGGTGAAAGAAAGAGATAAGTTAAATGTGTTATGATTCTGTCGAAGCTACCAAGAAAATTAACATGTACCCACTTCGTTTGGTACAAAGATGTATAAGGTAGGAATTACTAATGTAGAGATTAGTAATACAAAATTTAGTACTGCAATAATTAATTTTTATGAAGTGTTCGATTTATTGTTTCTCATTTAATCTTATGTTTGATTTAAAATTCTAGAAAAAGTTTCTTTCCTATTATACTCTTGAGTTATTATGATATTTTATATTTCATTTAATTTGTCAAGTTAAATACTAAAATATATTTTAAAAAATATTATTAATTTTGAGGTGTGATATGCCATCATAGAGATCCTTGATAGCACGGTATATTTCTAATTTTTTGTTGGTCAAATATACCTTAAACTTAACATAGATTTAAGGCTACTTAAATTTTTCAAATACACAAAGTTTATTTTTTTAAAAAATAGTTCAAGCGGTCAATCGACGAACTACATTTTAAAAAAATCGAAAAAATCAACCCAATATAACAAATCAAACATGGAGTAAAAAATATTAATTTGTGAAATCATCAAATGACATGAAATGAATTTGGAGAATTTAAAAGAATATTTATAAATATAAATAAAAAAGAGCATTAAATTAAAAAAAAAAATTAGGAAAAAAGATTTGGAGATAGTTTAGTTATTTAGGGGTCTTATCTAAGAATTGTTAAACCTTGAATTAGTTATCCATCCTTTTTCTAGAGGTAAAATAAAACCTTGTATGAGGTATTGAGGTATAACGAATCCATGGATTAGGTTAAATAAAGTAGCCAAACAATATTTGTGTTGGACTAAATTTTAATCCATGGACTATTTTAATTAATACCTCTTACCAAATGGGTCCTAAATACTATATTTTTACATCAAATTAAATAATTTGAATTCTGTAACTAACATTTAAGTGAAAATACATACACCTCATTATGGTTAAATAATACTCCCTCCATTCCTTTTTATATAATAGTTGGAACATAATACTTGTCATTTTATAAAGTCAATATATAAATTATCATATTCTTTCCATTATGATTGAGTAGTTTATTAAACTTGAAAATATATACTTTGATCAACCTAGGAAATCTATAAGTAATTAATATTCATTGGAGTATTTCATACATTAACTTCTTTTTTCATTCACTATTCTAAAAAATCTGATTTTGAAAAATAAATACCAACAAATAAATTAAAATATTTTTACACAAAATATATAGGAAAATTGAGGAGGAAAAAAATTAATTTTTAAAATTTATGGATCAATTGGTGAAAAAAATTGGCTCCAAAAAAAAACTCAAAAATTTAAATAGTCATCCAAATGCAATTTATTTTTTGAAATCTAACATATTCAACATTATTATAAAGTTGACTTAAGAAAACATTAAATAAGGGTAGAAGGGTAAAGTTACTTAATTTCTTAATGCAAGTGCAAATTAAAAAGGTAACATATAAAAAAGAACGGAGGGAGTAAATCTATTTATCCTCATTACTCATTACTCATTAACATTAATGCATGTATTCGTTATTATGCTTGCATTAACAATACATGTATTAGTTTTGCTTGCATTAGTTATACGGAAAAAGGGCAAAAAATACCCCTGAACTATTTGAAAAGGTTTAAAAAATACCCCTCAATCCACCTTTTTGGCTTACTTTTACCCTTAAAACTTAACCTTTTCTTAAAAAAAATATTTTTATTATTATATATTACATGACATCTTCCTATTGGATAAAAAAATCCCAATCCATCAAAAAAAATTACAACCACCCCGCTCTATATCCCCGCCCCATGAATCTGGTCCCTATCTCTCTATAATTTATCTGCAAACAAAGAATTCAAAAAAAGTTGTAGCAGATGTTTGACGACCAACTGATCATTAACATTTTGACATTTTATGGAGCACATATACTTACTATAATTTTTATTAATGAGCTAACGGACAATATTACAAACCCCAAAACTGTAACACCCCATAAAAATTTTGAGCTAAGACTCGAACCGTTCTCGTAGTGAGTGAGATTTTTTCAAGGAATTTAAAATTTCTTGAGTGTTAAGGTCACTAGATGTAGCACCTTAAGTTCCAAGAAGAACCAAAGAGATAAGCATTCAAGTCATTCTTAAGTTTTCTTAAGTTTTTGGTCAACTTCAAACGACCATAACTCCTAGTACAAGATGAGTTAGGTGATCTACAAGATAGAAAATTAAAACCCTTCGAGTCCTCTTTCCAACTCCACCAAGTTTGTTAAATTCTAAGCTCTGAGAAAAAAGTTATGACTGATTTACTAACGACGTTCAAACCTGGTAGCAGCTCCGCGATGGCTCAGCGTTACGGAGCCAAAACGGACCTCACTGCCTGGTGAAAATTATTCCGACTTCCAGCTCATTTTAATTATTTCTTTAAGGGTATTTTAGTCCTAAAAACCCTTAGGAGGTCATCTAAATTGCCCTAAACGTGTAGAAAACCAGTTTTTCATAAATCAAACCCTCTTATCCACTCCAAAAATTCTACGCTCAAGGGATTCAAGAAACGCTAAAGCTAGGGTTCATCTTTCAAGATTTTTCTTCAAGAAGATGGTTCTTTCAGGGATGTAAGCTTCCATAGTGTTGGATTTGTTCACCCACACGCCAATCATGTTAATTTCAGCGTTAAGTTAGGGGCATCACCGACTCGGTACTTTCATCGCCTTCTGCATCTTTTTCACTTTTTGACTTTAATTCAACCTACACTCACAACACCCATTATTGAAATCAATAAAATAAACTTGGGTTGCCTCCCAACAAGTACCTTATTTAATGTTGTGGCATGACACACTTCTTACTCATCAATAATCATTTTTGAGATTTGGGATGGTGTCACTAGAATAGTTTCCTTTTGCCTTGGATTTAGATAGGTGGAGATCTAACACATTTAAGTTTACTGTTGCTTGATTTACACTGAATGGGAAGTAACCGTTTGAGTCAAAGTGGAGAAGTTATTTTTCAAATCCTTCAACACTTTGTCGAACCATTCGAACTTGTTGAGGATCCTTGATAGCATTTACTTGATTCACTTTCCCTCCGATCCAGCTGGTTCCTTTGGTTTTGGGCGATCATAAGGTGGTAGATACCTATCTTTTTCAGCTTCCCTATCTCTCCAATTGCCACCTCGATCTCTCAAATCTCTTAAGCCGTTATCTTGATCCTTGTTCCAGCCTTGGTTCCCACCCGGTCTCAGGTAGTTAGGATGAGAATCCCCCAATTGATTTCCCATGTAATTCACTTCTTCATTGTACAATGCCTCAAACTTGGCATCTTCCGGCACTGCCTATTGCTTGTTCCAACTGCATTTACTGTTTTCAATCCATCTCTTATGGCATGTTTGGACAACAAGTCAAGTTGGGTCATCGTCTTAGCCATGTTTTCATCGTGCTCATGGTCATTTTTCATTTGTTCCTTGCTCATGCCCCATTGTTGAGAAGATACTTATTCTCTCTAGTATGCCATGTTCGGTTCGATTTTGTCATATCATGTAGCAATAATATTGTCATATCGAATGGTTGTCACATCAGCCCATCTTAAATAAGTTGATCAGCCTAGCCTTTGTTGACTGAATCAAGGCTACAATAAAAGTGTTGCAACAATAAATTTTCTGGAACATCATGTTTTGTACATTATAGAAGCAATTTGTGGAATCATAACCATGTCTCCTGAAGAGGTTCACCCTCCACTCTTTTAAATTTATGGATGATGTCCCTAAGCTTGACTATTTTAAAGGGAGGAAAGAATCTCTCTAAGAATGCCTCGATTAACTTCTCCCAAGAGGTGATAAAATCATTCAACATGTCATTTACGTCACCCATTTGATCCTCGTGCATGTAGTGACTAGAGTCGTCACTACCATTATCACTCATATTAGGACCTAAAAATAAACAACACAACAACACCAAAAAACAATCTACTACAATTCAACAAGTCTACAAACTAACTTTACTAATTGAATTCCTAGCCACCATTTTTCAGAAACGGCGCCATTTTTTATGACACTCAAATTACCCTCAAAACAAATTTGAAGAGTAAGTGATCGTCGTCAATAAAAATACTCAATTAAGAGTCGGTTCGAATCTTACAAGAAATGGTATAATGATACGAATTCAACTAGGAAATTAAGAATGCTAACCTATTTATTGTAGCATATTAAGACAAATGGGTGAATTATTCCACTAAATTTACTAAAATATTTTGAAGTATCAAGTGTCACAATTAAACTAAAATTAAGAAATTCAAGCAATTAAAGAGCAATCTAGGGGTGCGCAGATTGAAATCGATGTTACATAGGGGTAATTGTGTTGCTCAATAATGCTAAACAATCATGGATATGATGGATCATCTTCAATGACACTAATCTTCTTTCGATCACATAGAATCTCCTTTCAGTCTCATCTACGTGAATAACAAATCAACACCTTATCTTACATAATATCTCTTTCAACCAGATTTGGGGAAAATAGATCTGAACTATAATCTCTCTTTCAAGCAAACTATAGAAATCAAACCTAAATTGCATGCATTAAACTAATTACTCACTCCAATCAATCTCTTTTGAGCATCAATTGAAGATCGAAAATAGGATTAAGTTTGCAACCTTAATCCATGAGTTAACCTCATGTTAATTAGCCTAAATAAATGAATGAACAACAATAAAACAGAGCAAAACACAATACCCACTACATTAATCAACACCCAACCCTAAAATTGTAGCTCTAGAATTGGGGTTTTGCCACTCATCACAAAAAGTAAAGAAATTATACCTATCATGATAACATTCATGAATGTGATGAAATTAAGCAGTTATAATCAACACTCACTTTGATTTCAACCTTCAATTGTCAATTTCAAGAGTGAAATTTAAGAACCCCAAAAGAAAAAATGTTTTTCACAAAGTAAGAAGTGTCATACAAACTCTTAATGACACTATTCTCTCCAAAAAGTTCTCACCAAAAAAATCTCTCTCACAAAAAAAACTCTCTTTTTCTCTCTCCTTTGGGCTATTTATAGTTTTTCAAAATTTGGCCCAATATTCACTGTATGACCAACTCGGCAACATTAGTTGGGCTCACCATCGGCGAGTCACTGTTTGTTCCTTAGCTCCTATTTCTTTTGATTCAGGCTTCATGTGTTTGAACCTCAGTTGGTGAACTTGTTCGATATTGCCTTTCACATTCGACAGATCACCGATTATCACTTTTTTCGCCTTTTAAGCCTTCATTTTTCATCCAAGTCTCGTCACTTTCAACGATGGTCATTTTGTTCTCCTTTAAACTTCGGCGAGTTACCATTTCACTTTTAGTTTGCCGACCTGCCTCAAATATCTTCAATTGTGAGAACTGTCACTTTGGGAAAGGTCAGGGCCTTTGGGTGATTCACCTTTTTGGTTAGGAGACTCCTAGTGTGGATTTTATACTTCTTTTCAATGCTTTTGGTCTTTCTTTCATGTATTCATCATTGGCTTGTCCTTTAGCCTTCATAGCTACAAATCATGAAAATATCATAGAATAGGATATAATCAAGCATTGAGGACACTAATTATTGAACTAAGAATGCAAATCTACCACCTATCATAGGCCATTAAATTATCAAGGTGCGATACAAAACAAGAAAATAGACTAAAACACAATAAATTTACCTTTCAAATCATATAGTATCTATTAAGTAAGTCTCATCCTAGATTTCACAACATCAACTCACTCCTGTAACTCTCCAATCCCATAAGTACGTTCAACCAATAACATGTTTTTTTTTTATCACAAGTAATCACCCAAATCAAATCTCAAATATTAAGTCATAGCTTACCTAAAAGGCCAAGAAAATGCGCTATGAACCCTCATCCAATCACTTTTCCTTCTCAAACCATTTTGGAAAACTACCAATCTATCAACATTATGTTATTCTTGAGAATACAAATTCATCAATACTCATATTGCAATATAAAAGTTCAGATAAAATATTGGGTAAAAAATCATGAGTCTCAATTTCAAAACTAGAATTTTCTTTTAAAATCATACTACCAATAAGATAAGGTAAAGAACTCAAAGACGAAACTCCATCATAAAGAGGATCAGACCTCAAATCACCAAAATACAATTTCACAACTCTAGGGAAAAATTTCTCAAATTTCGTTACCGACATGCGATTAAATGACGAAATTATCAACAAATCATTCAAGAAATACTAAATACAGGGTTAGAATATCACCCCATAAAGAAATCTCGAAGTAACATAAAAAATCTCCCAAAATTGGCTCTCTAATTCCGTAAATGAAAAAATAAAAAGTCGAGATCAACATTGAATTAACTATAATCAAGTCCCAAGTGTCCTTCAGGAACATGACAACCTATCAAAAATGCTAGAAAGCAGACCTAAACCAGACCATCACAATCGCAACCCAATATCACGAATGCTAAGAACAATTGCGACTTGACCTTAGAATGGGACCACCACACCGCGAATGCAAATACCAAGGCGTTCCTTCATTCATGAATATGCAACATACCTTACAATAACATAGAAAGATGTCTGGCACCAGATATCAATAACATAAAAAACAACTAAATTTTTGAAACGAATGCTCAAAACTCATTTGGAACCTTCCAAACATAAATCATTAGTGCAAATTGATCACAAAATACATTTTGGACCAACTAGAATCATCATGATTACGACGTCGTCTTGATCAAATGTTGAGCATGGTCAACTTTAAACTTAAGAGACTATAGAATTTTGCTTAAAGGTCTAAAACATCTACAAATACCTCGAAAACTATGTCAAACCTCCAACTAGGTTATAAATCACTCCACAAATCTAATAGAATTATCCAAACTCAAATTCATCCTTGTTAACCCCAAAAGTTTGCTTTGGTCAAAATCCCAAACTTCAAAGTCCTAAAATTGAAAGTTTTTCTTCAGAAACACTTTTGATCACTAGAAAATCACATAATGAATTCTCGAGGAGGGTCAAAATAGAAAAATACAAGCAGAAAACTAAAAATGGTCATGAGGGTCGTTACATTCATATTCAAGACACAAATCAAATCTTTGATTAGAAGAGTAACTTGAGGCCTCATTTGTTTTCATTAAGATTAAGACGTCTGAATCTGTTAAGATGTTCATTAATATTAAGATGTCAGAATCTAAATGTACATTTGAATATTAAGATGTAGGTTCTAGGTCTGAGCACTGAATCATTAAGATTGTTGGTTTTCAATATTTGAATGAGCATAATTTTTTAAAAATTTGAAATTTAACACTGTATCAATAAAAGTTATAATCCAAACCAATGTGATTGTCAAGAACCTTTCAACTCCTTTTAAACATATTTCTAAATATATATATTTTTTCCAATTGAAAACTTTGCTAGCAAATAAAAAATAAAAAAATAGCCTCATTGGATATCACATAAGAGTTTCAAGTCTGTACAGTAATATTAAAAAAAGTCTTTATGAAGAAGAAATAAAGCTAGAAAACTGGAAGTAGCAGGGCCAAATTGTGATTATAGACTATTCAACTGCAGTAGAAAAGACCTATGATTCAATAGAACTCTTGGCAAGTGAACAGTTGAAGCAGAATAAAATATCAAACACCAATCTAGGCCGCAAAGACACTTAATCCAATCTCTCCTTGGCAATTCTAAATCTAACCTTGAAATTGCATGTCAATTAAAAATTCTAAAAGTAAGAGCAAGGACGACCTCCTCTTAATGTTCCAATAATCTTGTCATGAGAGCATGAAATTGTCTTAAATCTTTAACTAAGAACCATGGAAAAATGAAATACATAACTTAAATGACGAAAAAGTTAATTCAAAACATTCTACGAACACTCACTATTGGACTTACTTGCATAAATAATAAGTAAAGATTAAATTTGATGAATTAGAAGTAGAATCTTCAACTTAATATACATAAAAATGAAAGGCAAGACCTTAACATCCAAGCAGTCCTGCCAAAAAGTCTTAATTCCTCCAAAATATTTATGTGTCTCAACAAAAAAAGTGATTGTTTGATCGGTTAGATATACTCAATAATTTGAAAAATGAATGTTCATGCTATCTCATATTTAGTTAAATTTTTAATTGAATAACTAGAAATTTTAAAAATATTTATATCAAATGATATTAATCTATTATCTTTAATCCACAAATTATTAATTTCAGGATAAATATCAAGATAACCAAGACATATTTCTCTAAAGTTCTCCAAAAATACTTTCAAAATTCTAATGTTAAAATTTAAAATATAAATTTATCCTATCTTAACGAAAATTGAATACTGTTGAAATATATCCCTCTAGTTCATCAGTATCCATTGACAGAGCATTTGAGAAGAAAAAGGCTAAGAAAGTTCAAGAACACAAATTGGGTATGTCGAAGAGAATGTTGTCGAAAAGAACAGGAAAGACCAACATGGTTCATGGGCCACACAAGTCAATCAAATAAGTTTGGGTTTAACAAAAATATAGCTAGAAAAGAATACAATCCTGGCCCAACTAAACTTCCTTTCTGGAATTTTCTTTAGCATGGTAAGAGAATAAATATGTAGGTTTTGTTATTATGATAGCCAATAGGAGTAGAGATAATTGTATAAATTTCAGCAGTATTTATTTATTGCACTTGTATATATATATATATATATATATATATATATATATATATATATTGGAGCATACATGATGAATAAACAGACAAGAAGATTTCCCAAATCAATCTCAATTTTTACGTGGTATCAAAGCAGAAGTCAATTTCTTGTACAAATTATATTCAATCACAACTATGGGAGATAATTCTAATGTTGGTGCTACTCTTACAAACAGTAACACAAATACTACATCTAATATTGATCCAAATCATCCATATCACCTTTATCCTTCTGATAATCTTGGTATGACATTGGTGAATAACCTTTTTGATGAAAAAGGTTTTCAGGGTTTGAAGAGGTCAACGCTCATTGCCCTTTCGGCAAAGAATAAGTTGGGTTTCATCAACGGATTCACCCCAATTCCTCCAACAAACTCTTTAGATATACCACTTTGTCATAGATCCAATGATATGGTGACTTCATGGCTCTTGAATTCTCTATCAAGAGATATTGCGGAAAGTGTAATTTACTCAAGGACTGCAAAGGAAATGTGGACCAGCTTGGAGCACAAGTTTGGTCAAACCAATGGTGCTAAGTTGTTTCATCTGCAAAAGGAACTAGACAGATTAAATCAAGGAACAAACATTATTGCAGGATACTTCACTAATCTAAAGAGGTTATGGGATGAGCTCGATTCTCTAAACTCTAACATACAATGTTCTTGTGCAGGCACATGTGAAGAAAAAATCAAGTTGCTCAAATCTATGGAAGATGAGAGACTCATGTAATTCCTCATGGGTTTAAATGACACCTATGCACATGCTAGGAGAAATATTCTAATGATTAATCCTTTACCTAACATCAACCATGCTTACTCTTTGATTTTATAGGATGAAAATCAAAGGGAAACTTATTTAAGTCCTCTTGTTTCTTCCGATTCATCTTCTTTCATGGTAGGAAATACCAACCAGTTCAAAGGAGGAAAACATATTTCAGGTTTCCAGGTCCTTCACAAAGGCCTAATCCTAATCCCATTTTCCAAGGAACTTTAATCAACCACAAAGGTTCCAACATCATCAACAACAAAAGTTTCCAAAATATACTCAAAAATTCAAAGGGAAGAAAGCTAGATATGATCCAAATGCAACTTGCACTTATTTGGAAAAGAAGGACATCTCGAAGTAAACTGTTACAGGTTGATAGGTTTCCAGAGGATTTTCACTTCATTAACAAGAATTATCAAGGTCAAGTGAAAGGAAATGCAGTTATGGGCACAGAAGACAATGAAGGAATGACTGTTAGCCAATTAGAATTTTTCAATGCAAATCAACATTACATCAAGGATCAATACAACCAATTTGTTCAGATGTTTACGCAAATGAAGATGGAGGAGGGAATCCACTTAAACAATGGTTCTGAAATAAACAGTAATGTAGTGGCTACTACAATTTTTAAATATCTCATTTCTCAGTCATGCATTCTAGCACCTGGATCATAGATTCAGCTGCCTCAGAGCATATTTATTTTAATTCAAATTCTTTCACTACTATGTCTCTTCTTAAGTTCCCTTTGACTATAAATTTTCCTAATTGTCAAACAATTCAAGTCACTCATACTGAAACTGTGTTTCTTTTCTCCGATGTGGTTTTACTAAATGTGTTATATGTTCCAAGTTTTAAGTATAACCTTATGCCAGTTCATAGGTTTTGCTTCCAGTTTCAAGATAGACTATTTTTTCATACCAAATGAATGTATGGTGCAAGGATATTCAATGAGGAGGGTTCAAGTTTTTGGTGAAGCTAAGGGGTCCAACCCCAGAAGTCTAGCACATGTTTCAATCAAGCTTCAATTCTATCACCTGGAGTTTCTAGTGTTTCTAGTCCTGTTTCTTTTCTTATTACAGTTCCAGCTGATTCTGTTTTTCATTCAATATGTACTAATGTTGCTTCAAATGTTAAATTATGGCACATTAGATTGGGACATTTACCTTTTTCTTCAATGAAAAATGTCAGTTTCTTTTCTTTTCCTCATTCTTATGATCATGTTTGTGATATTTGTACCAAGGCTAGACAATCCAGATCACCTTTTTGTGTTAGTCATATTTCCACCAATTTTGCTTTTGCTCTTATTCATGTTGACACTTAGGGTCCTTATAGAACATCTACTTATAATCATTATAAGTATTTTTTAACTATAGTTGATGATTTCAACAAAACTACTTGGACCTATTTATTGGCAACTAAAAGCAATGCTTTCACAACTTTGCAATCTTTTTTTTTCAAATGGTGGAAAGACAATATAATTCTAAGGTAAAGGCCATTCGATCAGACAATGCCTCAGAATTAGGGAAAGGTGAAGCTAGTTCCCATTTCCTCACTTCTCGTGGGATCATTCTTTAGACTTCACGTGTATATACTCCACAATATAAATGGAGTAGTGGAGAGGAAACATAGACACTTACTTGAAATAGCAAGAGCATTAATGTTTCAATCTCAAGTGCCTATTGTCTATTGGGGTGAGTGTGTATTGACAACTACTTACGTGATTAACAGACTTCCATCCAAGGTTTTAAAAGGGAAGACACCTTATGAAGCTCTCCTTGGAAAATCACCTTCTTATAACCATTTTAAATATTTTGGATGTCTATGTTATGCTAGTACTCTTGCCAATGGAAGGGATAAGTTTCAACCTAGAGCTAGAAAGTGTGCTTTCTTAGGTTATCCAAATGATCAAAAGGGTTATAAATTGTTGGATTCGGATAATAAGAAGGTTTTTATTTCCAGGGATGTTTAGTTTTCTGAACATATTTTCCCTGTCACCAGTATTTCTCCTACTTCTTCTTCACCTATATTTGCAGACTCTATTTTATTTTCCTCTGATCAGCATATCTCTTAGGCTAATGACATTTCCATTACTCACTCACCTCCACCTTCACCTTCTATTCCAGACCCAATGCTTTCTTCTTCACCTATTTCATCTTTGCCTGATCATTTTTCCCCTCACAGTGAACCCTCTGTCAACATTGAACCTAGAAGATCTGAGAGACAAAATAAAGGGGTTATACCTTCTTATCTCCAAGATTTTTTTTTGCAACTCTATATTTATCAGTCATGTGACCGATTCATGTTTTGCTAGCTCTTGTGCACCAACTGTTCTCTCATATAACGCCTTGTCCCCTGCAAATCAAGTCATACTTCAGTCTGTTTCTAACATCTCTGAGCCTTCGAATTATGAAGAGGCTTGCACTCATGCATGTTGGAGAAAAGCAATGGAAGATGAAGTTACAACTTTACAGACTGATCATACTTGGGATATTGTTGTTCTTCCACTAGATAGAAGGGCTTTACCTTGTAAATGGGTTTACAAAGTCAAACAACATGCTGATGGTAACCTTGAAAGATTAAAAACAAGGTTAGTTATCCCGGTTGATATACAGAAGGAAGGGATAGATTGTCATGAAACTTTTTCCCAATGGTAAAAGTGACCACTATTAGGTGTTTATTGGCTGTTGAAGCTATAAAGGGATGGTATATTTCACAATTTGATGTAAACAATTGCAAGGAAATTTAGAAGAAGAAGTTTACATGAAATTCCCTATTGGTCTGGTGCCACCTGATCCTAATTTGGTTTGAAAATTGAACAAGTTTTTATATGGTCTGAAACAAGATTCTAGACAGTGATATGCCCGGCTTGCCGGAGCACTCAGTTTCAAAGGCTTCATTGCATCACTCAATGATTATTCTTTGTTTTTCAAGAAATCAGGGAATACCATAGCTATTGTTGCTGTTTATGTGGATGGCATATTGACCACAGAGGATGCTTCTACAGAAATAGCATATCTAAAGGATTTTCTTCATTTTGGATTCAAGATAAGAAATCTGAGATCTTTACATTATTTTCTTTCTATGGAGGTTTTAAGGGAAGACCAGGGACTAATTATCCGTCAAAGAAGGTATACCTCTGATTTTCTCATTGAAATTGATGTGTCTCATATGTCTTCTATCTCTTCACCTTTGGATCCATCTATCAAATTGGTAGCAGAATCCGATGAGTACATGGAAGATCCTATTCTATACAAGCATCTTGTCGGCAAACTTAACTATTTGACACACACAAGACCAGACATTCATGCATCGTTAATTCTTAGCCAATTGGAGCTTTAAGAGTAGTTCGTTACCTTAAACAGTTTCCTGCTCGGGGATTATTTCTATCTTATTCTCCATTTTTCTCCATCAGTGCATTTTGCGATGTTGACTGGGCTTCATGTCGAGATTCGCGCGGATCCATCAGTGGATTCTTTATTAGTTTTGGTGGCCCACCTATTTCTTGGAAATCAAAGAAACAAATCTCCATCTCCTTGTCATCTGCTGAAGCCGAATATAGATCCATGAGGCGTCTCGTAGCTGAGTTGATTTGGCTGACTCGTTTCCTTACTGATTTATCAGTTCCATCACTTCTTCATGTTCCGATCCACTCAGACAGCCAAGCTGTAATTCACATTGCATGCAATTCGGTTTTCCATGAACGGACAAAACATGTTGAGCTTGATTGCTATTTCGTCCGTCAAGAATACCTGGTTGGGTTCATTTCTCTATCCTTTCTCCCTTCTAAAGATCTAATCGTTGATATCTTTACCAAATCTCTCCCTGGACCACAATATCTCAAGTTACTTTCCAAGCTGGGTCTCACTTCGATCCCCTCCAGCTTGAGGGGGATGTTGAAATATAGTCCTTTAGTTCATCAGTTCCGTTGACAGAGCATTTGAGAAGAAGAAGGCTAAGAAAGTTCAAGAACACAAATTGGATATGTCGAAGAGAATGTTGTCGAAAAGAACAGGAAAGACCAACATGGTTCATGGGCCACACAAGTCAGTCAAATAAGTTTGGATTTAACAGAAATACAGCTAGAAAAGAATATAATCCTGGCCCAACTAAACTTCCTTTCTTGGAATCTTCTTTTGCATGATAAAAGAATAATTCTGTAGGTTTTGTTGTTATGATAGACAATAGGAGTAGAGATAATTGTATAAATTTCAGCAGTTTCTTACACTTGATATATGTTGAAGCATACATGATGAATAAACAGACAAGAAAATTTTCCAAACCAGTCTCATTTTTTACAAATACATATTTATATTATGTCTCGTATATTTCTTTTTTAGTTCAAAGGACCAAAATTTTAACCACATCATTAATATCAATGCATTACTTGTTCATTAATCAAATGATTTCTTTAAGATTTTGAGTTAAATATTTTTCCTTACGACATATATTTTTATATTTAATACTAATTTAATTTTTTTTCCATTATTGAAAATAATTTATAAAACACAAACATCTATAAATTATTTTATAACAAAATCTTCAAAAGTCTTTTTGCTTAAACTCTCGTCCCAAGTCAAACTATATACTAGAATAAATTAGGAGTAATAATCTTTTACAAATAATTTAAAAATATAAAAGAATAATTTAATCTCTTCTCTAGAAGCTGATGTCCCTTCTGTCGGTGAAGAAGATTAGAGGCTTCCAGATACACACCTAGTACTGTACTTGTTTATTTATTTATTTATTTTTGTCTGTTCTGCTGTTTTTTAAAAGTTAAATGCAAAAGGTTTCCAAAATATTTCCCAAATATTCATGGTGACATAATACTTCACTCTCTTACAGAAATTGTTACTCATTTAATATTTTAAAATAATTTTTATTTTATTTATTATTTTATTATGTCAAAACTAAAATTAATTTTTTCTATTCCAATTTCAATATTAATTATTTATTCCTCCAAATTAATTTTCTAAATTTAAGATTATAGATCAATTATCATAAATATTATCATGTACAAAGTAAGTGAAGTAGTAAATAGTAGTAGGTGGATCGTGCAAAGGACAATTGGATATTTTTTACCATTGATTAATTGCATTGTGACAATAATAAATTAATAAAAATAATGTTGTACACCATTAGCAGATGAATTATACTTCTTTCGTCTCAAATTAGATGAATATTTTATTAAAAATATTTATCTTCTATTACTTGATCATTTATCAAATTAAGATAGAGTTAATTTTTTTTTTTCATTTTATCCCATTAATTAATATGACCTTCAGAAGTTTAAACAAAATTTGAAGATTTAAGAATTTATTTTTTCAAGAGGCTAATTAATATAAACAAATGACAAAATAGTTAAGTTGATCAATTTATAAATAATTTCTTAATTATCACGTAAAATAAAAAAAATATTCATCTAACATGGGATGGAGTGAGTAAATAATACTCTCTTCGTCTTAAAATATGTGTCCTCTAATACTATATTGGAATGTCCAACAGCACTTGTTCATTTTATGAAATTAATAAATAATTTTATATTTAATTTCTAATTTATCAATGCATTGTATTTATTATATTCAAAAGGTAATATAGTAACATTAATCTTTTATGTATAATTTTTTAAAAGGAAAATTCCTTTTGGTCAGAATGGTATTTTACTTATGTTATTTTTATCTTTTTCCATATTTTTACCATTTAACTTTAACATTTTAATTAAAAATAGGAAAAAAATCAGTATATTTTAAAATTAAAAAAATATTATAATTTTTTAAAAATTTCTAGCTAAATTCTGACCAAATTTTCTGACTAATTAGTATTATCCTTTTTAAAAAATCTGTAAATTCAATAATGAAGAAATATTATTAGACGGAAGGAATATGATTGACTGAATGGCCGACAATGATTAACAATGATATTTAAAATTCCATAGACATTTGTGCTCTTGTTATGATAGCACTCATTATTAAATTTAAAAAGTACATTAGTATACCGCAAATCAAGGGTGTATAAAAAATTATGAAGATTTATTAGTTTAATTAATGGAACCAAAAAGAGCAAACATTTGTTTATGTAGGAATTACATCACCTCTACTTGAATTCTGTGTCTATAATTCTCAAATCTCAATATTCAACTTCTCCTTGGAGACTGCAGAAGAATAGGCAAGTTATAAACTTGCATATTACTATTATTTTTACTTACCAATATATTATTTTAGAATATTTAATAATACTTATTAAATTTATAAAGTTAATGAATAATTTATTTTTAATTTATTTTATTTTTGCTATTAAATATTAATATTTAACTTTTCATATTTAGATGACTTATATTTTATAAAAAAAAAGGTGCATTGATAAAATTACATCAATCATTTATTGCTTCTTAATCAACGTGTCAAATCAATAATGATAGAACAAAATGGTAATACTCCCTCCGTCCCTATTTACTTGTCCATATTTCCTTTTTTAGTTGTCCCTATTTAGTTGTCCATTTTAACAAATCAAGAAAGGATAACAAATTTTTTCCTATTATACCCTTATTTACACTTCTTGAAAATTGTAAAAGTGTATGTTGTTTCCCTCCAATTTATTTCACTTGAATTCAAATAAGTGGTTGTAATTTTGAAGTGAAAAGTTGTCATAAGGGTAAAATTGTAACTTCACTGTGCTAATCATTGTTGCCTTAATCTGTGTGCCATTTCTAAAGTGGACAACTAAAAAGGGACGGAGGGAGTACTATACAAAGGAGGTGACGCAGGCAGTTGATGATTGACGTACCTGATCAAGGATATTCTTGATATTTTACATGATTTTGATGCTTTAACAAAATTGTACCTCACTATTTTATAAATGTTTTTTTTTAAAGAAACAGTAAACTCATCATGTGATTTTTAAGCCAATGCTAAAATTGTTGACTTTGTTGGCCTATCATCTCCTTTTTTGGGGGACTTTTTAAAAAAGTTTAATATGTGCTAATTTTTTTGAAAATATTTCATTTTTATTTATTTATAAATTGAGACAAACAAGGTAATAAATATTTTGTGAAAACTACATAAAAATATTACAAATCATAATAATTAATAACTTAAAATATCTAAAATAAATATAAACAAATTGATTTTTTTAGTTTTTTTTTTTTATAAATTTTTAATTTTATTCATCTAAAAAAGAAAACGCTTTGGTCAGGAGAGTAAACTGGACAAGCCCCAGCTCACTAAAAGGTCAGAAAGATAGGTATTCCTATCTTGACTCAGGAAGAATTGCACAAAAACAAAGTGTGAGCAAAGAGTGATGGGGGAGGGTCCAGGAACACCCCGACTATACAAAAAGTGAGTTCCTCAAAAAGTTTTGCCACGCATATACATGATGAACTTTTATCTTTACGGCGGATCAAAGGATAGTTCATTGTTTCTCTTCTTGGAGGTGCGAAAGGCCGCTAGTTCCCATTTGTCCACATTGATGAGTCCTCTAATTCACGTGGGAAGGTCCTTAATCTCGTGAAATAATTGAGATTGTTTCATCGTGTGGCTCATGGGGCCAAAATATCAACTACCCTGTTGGATTCTATGTAACAGTGAACTACTGAAGTATTTGAAATAGCTATGCATTCTCTAATCTCTTCTACTTCATTGCTAATCTTTCTGGGAATAGTGTTTTTCACATTCACACAATCGACTATCATTTTAGAGTCGCTTTCTGCCATGATATTGGTGAAACCATTGTCAACGCACCATTTGATGCCAAAAATAAGGGTTGATGCCTCTGCCCATATACTAGTGCCTTTACCTAATGGTTTACTGGATGCATTTATTAAGTCTCCATTGTGGTCTCTGATGATTCCTCCAGTTCCGCAAGAATATTGTTTGCAATTGCCGTCCGTGTTGAGTTTCACAAAGAACGGTGATGGCTTCCTCCATTTAACGATAGTGATCTTTTTGTGGGTGATGTACCTGTTAAGAGATAAGCAAATGCTTGTCCAACCGACCTCTAGGTTGATGTTATGAAATTGATTATTAACAATATGTGCAAGGTTGAAGGAGATTAAGGAAAGGCATCGCATTAGATTGTGGCTTTCTTTTCCATAGTTGACACTGCATCTACTCTTCCAGATCTCCCACGAGGTAAGCACTGGGATACATTTGATCATGAGCGCTTGTACAGGGTTGTGGGTTTTCTAGGTCCACCATTTGATATTTAACATTCTGTAAGGCATGTTAGAAATGGTGATCCCTATAGGGTCCGACACAACTTTCCATAAGTTGAGCGCGAAGTCACTATGTATAAACAAGTGTTTAATGTCTTCCACACCTTGGGCTGCACAACAACTACAATTCACCTGAAGCGAAATACCAAATCAAGCAATTCTTTGGCTAGTGGGGATTTATCTCTAAGAGCTCTCCAAAGTATGAAATTCATCTTAAAAAGGATATTCTTTTGCCAAGTCATTTGTCGATCCAAGATTTGTCTCTTTTTATCCTCAGAAATTCTGCGGCCCATATGGAAAATTTGCCTTCACTGTCTAGTGTCCAGATGGCTTTATTAGGTACATCATGATAGAGCTTGATATTCATAGAGTATATCTCTGATAGTACATGATCGGGATGAAGGAATCCCATCCATCTCAATGCCATTGATTATCATATAACACTTCAGTTAGAAGGATTTTGCTAGGTTTGACATCATACATAAGATATTTATTCAGTGGTCCCTGACTACTCCATTTGTCAAACCACAGGGAGACCTTACCTTACCCTTGCCAATATTCCATAGGATAAGATTATCAACTCTCTCTTTATAATTTTACACATAACTTGCCATGAGTGGGAAATTCCTGAGAACTATTTCTTAGTAACTAGGTGAGATATTTGACAATACTTGATCATGAGAAAGTTCCTCCATAGGGAATTGCTCGTTCTTAAGTTCCACCATTGTTTTGTAGAGAACGCATCACATGTACCCTCAATTTTATTGAATCTCGCTCCTCCTTCCTCATATGGATGCGCAAGGTTTGCCCAGGAGGCCCAATGATGAGATGTTTTTTCGTATTGCCTCCCCATAGGAATTTGTTGACGTCTCTTTCAATATGATGATTATTTTTTTTAGTGGGGGTGTTGTAACACCCGAATAACTAGTAGTTGAAATTAGAGCCTTACGAAGGGGTTTTAGAGTTTAATGTGAGGTATATAATCATAAAATGAATTTTCGAACATTGAATAAAGGGTTTAGGGGTTAAACGTCAAGGTACGACTCTCCAAGGGCCAACCAAAGGGGTCATTGAGGAGGACCCCAAAATGGTCCCTAAAACTACCCAAAAAGGGCCACCTACGATTGGGACTCACGCCCCGTAGGTGGACCCATTCCCAGTGGGAAGGGATCATGGGTCAAGACCCCATTAGGAGAGTTGCAGACTAGCACCTACGAGTGTGCAACACGCCCCGTAGACCCACCCATGGTCTGTGGGTCGTGGTCTCATGGGTTGGGGCAGCTTGGTGTTAAGTTGTTTTAAGTTGGGGGTTAAGGGAATGTTCTAGAGTTAGTTAGTTATTAAGTAGGGTCAGTTTATTAGTAATTAGGCCACTTATATAAAGCTAATAGACCCTTAATTAGATGACTTCAAAATCATTATTTTAGATTCACCAAAGAACCCAAATTCCCTCAAGAAATTCTCTCTAGAAGTGAAGAAGAAGAAGAAGAAAAGAATGAAGCTAGGGAAAATTCCTCCATTGTTGCAAGCTTTTGTGAAGGCTTTGAATCAAGGTATGATAGCTTATTCATCTTTGGATTCTTCCATCCTTAGAGCCCCATAGATTTTCCCCAATTGTGAATTTTTTAGTATTGATTCATGATATTATGATGATTTTACATGTTTTCCATGGTTAACACAAGTCTAATTGATGAATTTGATATTTTGTGGGTTTATGCCATTAAAGGTGAAAGTGAAGACTTAGAGATGATATTCTAGAATTGATGATATAAATAGTAATTGTTCAAGATTAAAAGCAAGTAGACATGAGTTGAATTAGATTGTAGTATACATTATGGATAATGACTAGTAAAGTTGAAATTGAACCTTTATGATGAGTTATGACTAAAACCACCTACTAATGAAGAATGTGATTAGAATGCCTTGAAATCTAGGTATACATGATGATTGTAGGAAGTAAAGCTTTGAGAGTAAGGCTTGTAGTCATGAATGTTGAATCACTAAGTCTTTGAGAGTAAAGTTAATGTGATAAATAAAAGTCTAATAGGTATAATTGTGGTTAAAGGACTATACTCACCTAACTTACCTTATAAGTGCTTGAATGTATAAAATGATAGAATCACTTGAACATGGATTGATTGTCAAAGACATCCTTCCATGAGACAACAATGTTAAGCAAGGCTTAATAGTGAATCTTGAGGTGTATGCTTAGCCCCAAGTGAATATTGACAATGAGATTGAGTGTCACACAAGGTAGGGTCCGGGCTCCAAGTTGAAAGGAGAACCACACCTAGTTGATGTGAGGACTATCCAAGTTAAATGGGGAACTCTTACGTAGTAGAGTGTGGGTTTTCCCAAAGTTAGGTCTCATGAGGTGTAAGCCTTCACCTAGTGGTGTTAGGGTTGCAATCTCCGTATCCAATGAACTAACACTTACTTAAAGAAGTACCTCATAGTGTTCAAAAGAAATAATGGACTTAGACATAATTAAGGAAGTATCTCATAGGGTCCATCTTAATAATGAACTTAGACATGCTTAAAGAAGTATCTCATAGGGTTCAAACTAATAATGAACTAAGTTGTCAAGCCCCTAGCTACCCCCGAGACGCAGACACGGGACCTAGGACCACAAGTGATCCCAAGCTAACCCTACTGTCATAATCTGAGCATACTATAATTAACATGAATAAAAATAACTGATGAGGAAACTAAAATCATAAATAAAGAAAAGATAGGGAATACCCATATACTATAATTGAGAGAGTTTAATACAAAAGATATTAACTCATACTAGGCTGAAACTAACTATGTCTGAAAGTAAGCCTCTAAACTGACTAGAAATGTTGGGACATGCCCCAACTAGATCTAGCAAAACTGAAACTAAAAACTCAAAGCAGTAAGGATATCATGTCTCTGGTCCTCGGAGGATGAAGACTCACCACTACTAATCTGCTGAGCTAAAACTCAGAAAACGATCTAAGTGCAATCTGGATGCTAAGAGTTTGAACCTACATCACAAAATGATGTAGCGCAAAAATATGCGTCAATACTGAAAGGTACCGAGCATGAGGATAGAGTATTGCTGAAATACATATATAACTAACCAAGCAAAAAGCAATGACATATATATGGATATGATAGAATGCCGAAAAATACTAAACATGACTGATTTGTATGCAATGACCAACTATGACATGCTGAAACTGAATACTAAACATGGTCAATGCAAATGGAGTCTGACTGATTTGTGGGAGCTACTAATCACCGATAATAAATCACACGAGTTGAATGTGCAGTCCGATGTATACGCCTCATCGAGAGGACCCAATATACCCTGCCAGAGGTATAAAGGCATGCTGGCGTGATCACTAATCTGTTGCCTATGGAAGGGACTTACAACCTACTTGGCTAGTAGTTTTGGGACTATTTGGGTACGCTAAACCCCAGTCCAACTCGGTATTATGCTAGTTCCAATGAATTTAGTAGTAAACTGATTATGAATGATTTTCTGTAATTGTTCTGGATAGCTCAAAACTAGACATGCAAACTGAACACAACAATTTAAACTAACATTGATGCATAATACTGAGGCATGTATAACTGATTTATGATAAAGTCTGACCTAACACATGTAATTCAAGAACTAAAGAAATTCATAGCTAGGGTTCTGACATTCATACGATAATCTGAAGAAGACGGGACATGCTGATTTGGAATATTAAAACATAGCTAAAACGTGACATGTTGTTTGGACGTTAGAACATATAATTAAAAACGTGATTTCTAAATCGAAACGTTTTTTAAACAATCTCTTCATGAAAATTGGCTGTAACTTTAGAAACTACCAGGGTTCATTCATAATCATTGAAAAACGATCAATATTTGGATCATTCTAACATTTAAAACCCAAAATCAAGAAACGTTCAAGAACCCTAATTTCGTTCATAGCATGGAATCAAGAATCGTCTGAATTCTAGGGATCTAACGGGCGAAATGGACCCATTAATGAAATCAAACATACCTGGTGACGAAATCTCCACGAAAAACTATCAACTAGGGCTGGACTTGACTTTTTCGACGACTTTCTAGCATTTTTCGGTGGTGGTTAGGGTTTAGCTAGGGTTTCGGCCGCCCCTCTCTCTACTCTCTTCTTTTCTTTTGTTTTAGTTAATTAAATGACTTAGGTAAGTTCTAGTTAGGTTTATAGGCTTTTAAATGACTAACTAAAACCCTTTTAATTTAGAAATTAAAAGAAGAGTGAGAAAAGACAAAAACACCATTGACTTAAAAGTTGTCCAAATCATGATGCGGATTGGGCACCTGCCAAATCTGAAAATTCTGTAAATTTTTCCTTCACAAATCTGGGGTGTTACATTATCTCCCACTTTGAAACATTCATCCTCGAATGAAGACTAAACTAGCTGAAAATGGAGGGAGAGGGCTGCAATCCCTACCACTAAACACTGAGATTGAATTTCTAACTGAACTAAGTTCTAAGCACATGCAAATACACTGAAAATGCAAGTACAACTGAAGGAACATGATTCTAAGACTGAGCTGATGCCTGAACGACTGAAAAACTGAAGAGGAACTATTACTTCAAGCTGGAGTAGGATCGGAAGGAAAGAGGTGAGGATACTTGGACTTCATGTCTGCTTCTGCTTCCCAAGCAGCTCCCTCTACGGACTGACTCCTCCACAAAACCTTGACTAAAGCGACTTCCTTGTTTCTCAATCTTCTAACCTGACGATCAAGAATCTCTACTGGTACATCCTCATAAGAAAGGCTATCTTTCACCACCACGCTCTCTAATGGAACCACGAATGCTGGATCCCCCATACACTTCTTCAAAAGTGAGATGTGAAAGACTGGATGCACTGCTGCTAAATCTGCTGGCAACTCTAACTCATAAGCCACTTTCCCAATCCTTTCCAAGATCTTGTAAGGGCCTACATATATAGGACTGAGCTTCCCTTTCTTGCCAAATCTCATCACCCCTTTCATAGGTGACACTTTTGGAAAAACCCAATCATCAACTTGGAACTCTAATTCCCTTCTTCTCACATCTGCATAAGACTTCTGGCAACTTTGGGCTGTCTTAAGTTTATCTCTGATGAGTTGCACTTTCTCCATAGCATAGAGGACTAAATCTGGCCGTATCAATGCTGCTTCACCTACTTCAAACCAGCCAACATGAGATCTACATCTACGCCCATACAATGCCTCATAAGGGGCCATCTGAATGCTGGAATGGTAGCTATTGTTGTAGGCGAACTCTATAAGAGGAAGGTGGTCATCCCAACTACCCTTGAAGTCGATCATACAAGCTCTCAACATGTCCTCTAAGGTCTGAATGGTATGCTCTGCCTTCCCATCTGTCTGCGGATGAAATGTTGTGCTAAGGTTAATCTGAGTACCAAGACCTTTCTGAAATGACTTCCAGAAATGAGAGGTAAACTGAGTACCACTATTTGAGACAATAGACAAAGGAACTCCATGCAACCTCACAATCTCATTAATGTAAAGCTTGGCATAATCCTCTGCTGAAAATGTAGTCTTAACCGCCAAAAAGCGAGAAGACTTAGTAACTCTATCAACAATCACCCAAATGGAGTCATGTTGTCTACGAGTACGAGGTAACCCTGTGATGAAATCCATGTTGATCACTTCCCACTTCCAAGTAGGAATATCAATCTCTTGAGTCATACCTCCCGGTCTCTAATGTTCTACCTTGACTTGCTGACAATTGAGGCACTTAGCCACAAAATTTGCTATATCTCTTTTCATACCATTCCACCAGTAGACTTCCTGCAGGTCGCGGTACATCTTAGTGGCACCTGGATGAATAGAATATCTGGATTATGGGCTTCTGCAAAGATATGTTGTCTCAACTCACCCACATCAGGAACACATAATCGACCCTGATAGCGAATCATACCATCTCTCCCTTGGGAGAGTATCTCCACTGTCTGCTTTTGGACCGCACCCTTTAGCTCTATTAATATTAGATCACTGTCTTGCTTTTCCTTAACTTCTACTACCAAAGAAGATTCTGCCCCATTCTGAACTGTTACACTGTCACGCCCCGAGCCTACACCCTGGATGTGGCCGGCACTCAAAGACCATCACTGGTCCCCAAGCGAACCCTTGGCCTGGCTTTCCTTAACTTAGCAGAAACCTAACTCAACAGAATGACTTAATGCAATGGAAGGTCATAAAAACAACCTAATTGATAAAATCTGGCCAAAAAGGCAACTCGAGTCCCAAAATAGAATATTTACATATATACATAGATGAGAGACTCAAAACTAACTGACTGTCTGTCTATGAAGCCTCTATAACACTGAGATGGATGTTGGGACATACCCCACAACATCCTAATAAAGCAAAACTAAGAGAACAAAATAACTGAGTCCTCCGAAATGCAAAGAGGCTCACCACTGACTCTGGAGTGCTCAACTGGATCAACGGCGTGCTGGATGCTGATCCTGGGTACCTGCGTCTGCATCATAATAAGATGTAGGCCAACTGGCATCAGTACATGGAATGTACGAGTATGCAAGCTAGATCGCTAAACAACAACTTAAGCTTGAAAGGGATGCACAAGAGAACTTACCTTGGCTCTGTTCAACTCATGAATAACTGAACTCAATATAAAGCAATGAGACACATGCAATATATATAAAGCTTGCAAAACTATTTAAAACATGACGTCAAAATCATATTTGTAATATCATGAAAATACCATGCTTCCTCTCAAAGTCTACTTGTGCAATGCATGAATGGAGTCCCATACCCCCATCCATACTAAGCAGAACCCCTCGAGGAACCATGCAATTTCTACTGTGGGAGTTCTCTAACCGACAGCCACCACTACATGCTTAAGTAGTGATACAACGTTTTACCTCACGTTGCTCAAGGACCATCCTATACCTTGCCGTGATATAGGAAGCTAACTTTACTAAGTGGATCCACTAGCTTAACTTACGGGATCATCTAAAAAGTATGACCCGTTAAACCCCATGTTGGCTACATAGTTCTTATGGAGAGTTGAGTTAATATGAACTCGTGTCCCTAATTCGGTGCTGAAGACTACTCCCAAAAATACTTTAGCTCATAAGTGTTTTAAACACATCTTTCTTTAGTTGAGATAATTACTCAAAACTTAGCCCAAAGGCTCTTGAAAACTCTTTCTAAAAAGAACATCTCAAAACCATATTTTTAATATGATCATTGATGACTCGGGATATTCATACTGCTTAAACATTGATGGTATATCTAGAGACCATATTGTTTATACATTGATGACATACTCGATTTGTCATACTAATCATATTTTAGAAACTCTTTCGCAAAATCATCTTTTCTCAAAAAGAGATAGTACTCAAACTTCTCAAAACTCTTTTGGAAAACTCAGTTTCCTCTCATCTTAAATGTGAAAACATTTATAAACTTCTTTGGGAATACTTAGTTCCCTAATAACTTTTGAGAAATGCACTTGACTCTTTACTCGTGGCATAACTTGAAACTCTATACTCTTTACTTAACTTGGAATTCTATACTTAACTTGGAAATCTATACTTAACTTGGAACTTGAGCCTTAAAATGAAGTTAAAACGTTCACTAAAGACTCTTGAAAAACTTTAAAGACTTGCTTTGACTTGCTTAACTTCTAAGCTTAAGTCTTCAAACAAGGTTTAAACATTTGTAAAAGACTTCTTAAAATATGGTTCATGTCGAATTATGGGCATGAACGACTTGACTCGAAGGTGTACAAGCTACATGGAACGCATGTATACGACACTTCTCATTCTCTTACTCACTTGCTCGAGTCTTGAAACAAGTTACTAGAAATTGTAGAAGACTCCTCAAAAAGACTCAAAAGGATTTTCTTAGAATATTCGAAAGAATTCTCAAAACATAACTCTCAACTCTACCTTGAATTTGAATTATGAATTCAAGATTATGATCATGTTAGGGATGACTTTTAGGTGTAGAAATAGCTTAGAGTAGTTAGAATCGAAAAGGAGTGAAGGTGCACTTTAAATGAACTCAAACGGGGCAACCGACGACAAACTGGATGGGGCAGGTGACCCTGGCGCTATGGGTGGCGCGGGGCGCCAGCCCCAAAACTTCAGAGGTGGGTTTGGGGCGCTCTGGCAGGCGCATTGCGCTAGGCCCCCAACCCAGAAATTTAAGCAAGTTTATTTTCTCGTTTTCTCACCCTATTTCGCCAAAAATCGAAAGGTTTCTTCCCCAAATCACTTAGAATCATTAAAACCCTTAATATACAATAGATTCAACTCAGAATTCCATCCGGGAACATGAACCAAACCAACAAGAAACTTCAACAACACAACCACAAACTTCAACCAACACAACCACAAACTTCAACAAGAACAACCACAAAAATTCAACAACACAACCAATCTTTTCTCGGAATTAAAAAGAGTTTGGCGTGTTGGGGAATGAGCCAACCCAACACTATGATCTCACATACCTTAATAGGGATCACCCCCGACGAAATCCACGATGATCTCTACGAACCTTGCTTCTTTTTCTCCTTCTCCTCTTCTTCTCCTCTTCTCTCAAGAACCCTAACCCTCATTCTCACTCTTTTAAAAAGGGAAAAACTGATCTAAAAATTGGCTTGGACCCTTTAAATAACCAAAAGAATAATTTAGGGAAAAGACCAAAATACCCTTACAAATTTCGGGTGAATTACCCTGTGCCAACAACCCAACTTCCAAAGGGCATAACTCACTTATACGAACTCGGAATCGAGCAAACTCGGTGGAATTGGAAGATCATTCCACGAGCTTCACAAACATAACTTGAACTACACCTAACTCATCCTGAGCTAGGAGTTATGACTGTTCAAAGTTGGCCAAAAACTCACTTTTTTCCACACTTAACCAAATTTTCAGATTTTTAAATTCTTTCCAAAAATGACTATTTCCAATTCTAAGCCTCTTCATAGTTATTTCAAATTGCCGGATGTCACATACACCACCATCTGATATGCTCATAAGACGAACTCCTAAGCAAGCAAGTCTGTGAACATCCTTTGCTAATTCTTTCTTCTTTTCTTCAACATGTTCTACACTACCCATAGATAGTCTGCTAAGAGCATCTGCTACTACATTTGCCTTACCAGGATGGTAATGCTCACTCATATCATAATCCTTGAGGAACTCTAGCCATCTTCGCTGGCGAAGATTCAACTCTTTCTTGGTGAACACATACTGAAGACTCTTATGGTCTGTGAACACATCTACAAATAATGGTCTGTGAACACCATATAAATAATGTCTCCAAATCTTAAGTGCAAACACCACTGCTGCTAGCTCAAGGTCATTAGTTGGGTAATTCTTCTTATGCTCCTTAAGTTGCCTGGAAGCATAAGTTATAACCTTATCTCACTGCATAAACACACAACCTAGTTCGACTCTGGATGCATCACAATAAATCACATAACCATCTGAACCCTCTAGTAGAATCAAGACAGGAGTTGTATTCAACCTAGTTTTTAATTCTGCAAAGATTTTCTCGCAATCATCTGACCACTGAAACTTGACCATCTTTTGAGTCAACTTAGTCAATGGTGAGGCTATGGATGAGAATCCTTCCACAAACCTTCTGTAATAACCTGCTAAACCCAAGAAACTCCTGATATCTGTAGCTGAGCTAGATTTGGGCCATTGTTTCACCGCTTCTATCTTCTGGGAATCTACTCGAATCCCTTCACTAGACACAATATGCCCAAGAGAAGCAACTTCTTGTAACCAAAACTCACACTTGTTAAATTTTGCAAATAACTGGTGATCTTTGAGAGTTTGCAGAACCACTCTCAACTGACTTGCATGTTCTTCCTCACTTCTAGAGTAAATGAGGATATCATCAATAAAGACGATGATGAACAAGTTCAAATACTGCTTGAACACTTTGTTCATCAAATCCATGAAAGCTGTAGGAGCATTGGTTAGTCCAAATGACATGACTACAAATTCATATTGACCATATCGAGTTCTTAATATTGTCTTTAGAATGTCACTATCTCTGACTTTAAGCAGATGATAACCCGATCTAAGGTCTATCTTTGAAAAATGACCAGCACCCTGAAGTTGGTCAAACAAGTCATCAATCCTGGGAATGGGATATTTATTCTTGATTGTGACCTTGTTCAATTGTCTATAGTCAATGCACATTCTGAGAGAACCATCTTTCTTCTTTACGAACAACACTGGTGCACCCCATGGCGAAATACTAGGTCTGATGAAGCCCTTATCTAGAAGGTCTTTCAACTGCTCTTTCAATTCCTTAAGCTCAACTGGAGCCATTCTGTAAGGAGGGATAAAAATAGGCTGGGTATTTGGAAGTAGATCAATTCCAAAGTCGATTTCCCTATCGGGAGGAACTCCGGGAAGATCTTCTGGAAATACTTCTGGAAACTCATTAACCACTGGAACTGAGTCAAGAGTTGCGGTTTTAGAACTAGAGTCCTTCATCCGAACTAGATGATAGAGATAACCTTAAGAGATCATCTTTCTGGCCTTAAGGTAAGAAATGAATCGACCCCTAGGCGCTAATATACTACCCTTCCATTCTAGGATTGGTTCGTCTGGAAACTGAAAGCGAACAATTCTAGTTCTACAGTTGACTGAGGCATAACAGGAATGTAACCAATCCATGCCTAGAATGACATCGAAGTCTACCATTTCTAACTCTACAAGATCTGCTGAGGTGATTTTCTGAGAGACTGTGACAGGGCATTTTCTGTATACCCGTCTAGCTATAACTGGTTCACCAACTGGAGTAGAGTCTGAGAAAGGTTTTGAGAGAGTTTCTGGACAAACACTGAACTGGACTGCTATGAAAGGAGTTACAAAAGACAAAGTAGCCCCTGGATATAACAATGCATAAACATCAAGATCAAAGACTCGTAACGTACCAGTGACCACATCAGGAGAACCTTCCTGATCCTGTCGAACCTGAAGAGCATAGAGCCTGTTTTGGCGCTGTCCGCCACCTGTACCAGAAGAGTTACCCTGCCGAGTCGGGCAACCTGCTGGTGCTGCTGTAGTAGTAGACTGAGCTCTACCATTTCCTCTTTGACCCTGTCTAGAAGGACAATCCTTCAACCTGTGACCCGACTGACCACACCCAAAACATCATTCTTTCCAACAAGACACTCGCTCGGATGGTTCTTACCACACTTAGGGCAAGTAGGGTATGATTTGGTACCTGAAACACCATCCTGAGACTTAGAGCCTGACGCCTTACCCTTCTAATCATTATGGAACCTGGGAGATGGAACACTAGCTGAAGAAGGCGCTGAAAATTTCTGCTGCGAGCGATTACCACCACCCGATTTCTGTTGAGAGTAGTCATAGTTGCTTGTTCTAACCTTCTTGTTCTCCTTGGCCTATTCCCTAAGCTTATCACCCTCAACCTGTTGAGCATGAGTCATGAGCCTAGAGATGTTCATATCTCCCAACAACATAGCATTTCTTCACTCTGTCTTAACCAAGTCTGACACTCCATATAAGAACTTGTTCATCTGTGCCCTAGAATCAGCAACCATGTGAGGAGCATACCTGGAGAGTTGGTTGAATTTGATCCCATACTCCTGAACAGTCATGTTACCCTGCCTCAAATTCATAAACTCTTGGGCCCTTGCCTCTCTCAACTCAATAGGGAAGTACCTGTCCAGAAAAGTCTCACTAAAGCAATCCCAAGTAATAGGAGTTGCATTTGTACCCCTACTATCCTTCAACTGAGTATACCAGATACAAGCCACATCCTTAAGTTGGTAAGAAGCTAGTTCAACCCAATCATTTCCAGTTACCTGCATTACTTTAAAGATCTTCTTGACCTCGTCACTGAAGTTTTTGGGATCTTCTCCAACTTGCGACCCTAAGAATTCTGGAGGGTTCATTCTAACAAAGTCTCTCACCCTAGATGCGGCTGACCCAACATTAGCATTCACAGGAGCTTGAAACCGCTGGTTGTTCTGATTGTCCATGCTCTGAGCCAACATTTAAATGACATTCCTGAACTCTGCTTTTGAAACTTCCTGATCTGGAACTGGAGGAGCTGCGTTCACGAACCTGGCATTAACTCTCCTAGCGTTAACTCTATGAGGAGGCATGATCACTAAAACGTAGAACATCGAGGTAGAATCGAATTAGATCATACCTTACACACGATAAGAGTAACAAGAAAGTGAAGATTTTCCTAAAACACTTTGTAGCCTCCTGCTCTTTAGATGTGGTGCACTTCACACCCATGAAAAAGACTCTACTTACCGCGGCTTTTCAGACATCCTAGGACTCTTAAACCTAGTGCTTTGATACCAAGTTTGTCACACCCCGAGCTACCCCCGAGACGCGAACACGAGACCTAGGACCACAAGTGATCCCAAGCTAACCCTGCTGGCATAATCTGAGCATACTATAATTAACATGAATAAAAATAACTGATGAGGAAACTAAAATCATAAATAAAGAAAAGATGGGGAATACCCATATACTATAATTGACAGAGTTTAATACAAAAGATATTAACTCATACTAGGCTGAAACTAACTATGTCTGAAAGTCAGCCTCTAAACTGACTAGAAATGTTGGGACATGCCCCAACTAGATCTAGCAAAACTGAAACTAAAACTGAAAGCAGTAAGGATATCATGTCTCTGGTCCTCGGAGGATGAAGACTCACCACTACTAATCTGCTGAGCTAAAAATCGAAAAACGATCTAAGTGCAATCTGGATGCTGAGAGTTTGAACCTACATCACAAATCGATGTAGCGCAAAAATATGCGTCAGTACTGAAAGGTACCGAGCATGAGGATGGAGTATTGCTGAAATACATATATAACTAACCAAGCAAAAACCAATGACATATATATGGATATGATAAAATGCCGAAAACTACTAAACATAACTGATTTGTATGTAATGACCAACTATGACATGTTGAAACTGAATACTAAACATGGTCAATGCAAATGGAGTCTGACTGATTTGTGGGAGCTACTAATCACCGATAATAAAACCACATGAGCTGAATGTGGAGTCCGATGTATACGCCCCATCAAGAGGACCCAATATACCCTGCCAGTGGTATAAAGGCATGCTAGTGTGATCACTAATCTGTTGCCCATGGAAGGGAATTACAACCTACTTGGCTAGTAGTTCTGGGACTATTTGGATACGCTAAATCCCAGTTCAACTCGGTATTATGCTAGTTCCAATGAATTTAGTAGTAAACTGATTATGACTGATTTTCTGTAATTGTTCTGGATAGCTCAAAGCTAGACATGCAAACTGAATACAACAATTTAAACTGACATTGATGCATAATACTGAGGCATGTATAACTGATTTATGATAAAGTCTGACCTAACACATGTAATTCAAGAACTAAAGAAATTCATAGCTAGGGTTCTGACATTCATACGATAATCTGAAGAAGACGGGACATGCTGATTTGGAATATTATAACATAGCTAAAACGTGACATGCTGTTTGGACGTTAGACCATATAGTTAAAAACGTGATTTCTAAATCAGAACATTTTTTAATTAGTATTTTCATGAAAATCGGCTATAACTTTAGAAACTACCAGGGTTCATTCATAATCATTGAAAAACTATCAATATTTGGATCATTCTAACATTTAAAACCCAAAATAAAGAAACGTTCAAGAACCCTAGTTACGTTCATAGCATGGAATCAAGAATCGTCTAAATTCTAGGGATCTAACGGGGGAAAGGGACCCATTAATGAAATCCAACATACATGGAGATGAAGTCTCCATGAAAAACTATCAACTAGGGCTGGACTTAACTTTTCCGATGACTTTCTATCGTTTTTCGGCGGCGGCTAGGGTTTAGCTAGGGTTTCGGCCGCCCCTCTCTCTACTCTTTTCTTTTCTTTTATTTTGGTTAATTAAATGACTTAGGTAAGTTCTAGTTAGGTTTCTACGATTTTAAATGACTAACTAAAACCATTTTAATTTAGGAATTAAAAGAATAGTGGAAAAAGACAAAAACACCATTGACTTAAAAGCTGTCCAAATCCTGATGCAGATTGGGCATCTGCCAAATCTAAAATTTTTGCAAATTTTTCCTTCACGAATCTGGGGTGTTACATAAGATGTGCTTAAGGGAGTACCTCATAGTGTTCTACGGACTAAAGAGAGGAACTAGTTTCCAACCAAGAAGCATGAGTATGAGGACCTAAAAGTGGTAATTTACATGGATAGAATTATGGTGTCTTATTTATGCATTGCACAAGTATGACTTAAGGTTATACAAGAAAGTATTTTCTTGTGTGATGTATGTTGAGATAGGATTATGCTATAGTTGCCTTCCTTGTTATAATTGACTAAAGGTGAGAGATTCCCTTGTTTATGAGAGTTAAGCTAGGGATGAGATCTTAATATGGTTTGTGTGATGGCCTAAGGTTTTACTTAGTGTGAGTGAGATTATGGGGTCTAATTCATACATTGCACAAAGTACGACTTGAAGCTAATTATAAAATGAAAGTCTAAAACTTGATTATTGCATAAGGAGTATGCTTTATATTGACTAATTCTTACATTATGTCTATATTGGAGATTATGCTTATGACTATGTTATTATCTCTTGTGTTTTGTGGATTTTGTCTTATGTTGACTAACCCTTATGTTATGCTCTTATGATGTTGTGCTAGCAATCATATTTAGTACTTTTATACTAACGCTTACTTTGACTACATTCTAATCAAATGTAGGGTTTGGAGATTTGAGTTCCATTCTTGAGGATAGGTTTCTAAGGAGCAAGGAGTTGAAGATTGGGTGAGTCCTCATAGTTTCGAGGACAAAACCACTATTTCCTTTATGTCCTTTATATTCATGTATTGAGACTATTGTATGGGTTTGGTCCCAAAGGTTTTAATTCAAAGTTGAGTTAGATGGTTTGAGACAAAGTGTAGTAAAGACTTCCACTTGCTTTTATAAAAGACTTCGATTGTATGAATAAAGTTTTTAAATTTTCCGTACTTTTCTATTATCTTATGCTCATGATATGCTAAGGTCTTGTATGAGACTCCTTCGGGTCAAGTACGCCGTGTTATATCTAGGGTGTACACCTGGGTTGTGACAAACCTGGTAATCAGAGCACAAGGTTTAGAATGGTTCTAAGATTGTCTGAAACCACGTCTAGTAGAGTCTTGCTCATAAATGTGAACCGCACCACATTTATGAAAAAGAGGCTACTGAATGTTTAGGAAATCTCACTTCTTTATTCTTTAAGTCGTGCCATAGGGTTTGGCTCTAGTAGGTCTTTCTTTCAGTCCGTGACCTATGGTTTTTCAGGTTATGGCTAATACAAGGGCAAATGCTAGGAGAGATGAGGAAGGCCATGTGGAGCAAGAGGTTCTTCTCCAAGTTCCACACCAAGCTCCTTCTCAAGCTCTAATTGACCCTATAGAGGAGAATGTGACTCATGTAGAGTTTAGGTCTATTATACAATTGTTGGCTCAAGCCGTGATAGCTCAAGTCAATAGAAGGATAGTAGCTCTGGTGAACCCTAATGCAAATTCCGCGGCTTTTGGAGTGAGAGAGCTTTTGAGGATGAACCCTCTGGAGTTTTATGGCTCCAAAGTGGAGGAAGATCCTCAAGGTATTATAGATGAGGTGTATAAGGTGCTTGCAATCATGGGATTGACTACGATAGAGAAAGCAGAGATAGTCGCTTATCAATTGAGAGATGTAACTCAAATATGGTATGAACAATGAAAGACAATAAGCTGGTAAAAACGGGCCCAATAGAGTGGAAAGGGTTCAAAGAAGCATTGCTTGATAGGTTTTTTCCCCTAGAGTTGAGGGAACGAAAGATGCAAGAATTCATTGACCTTCGTCAAGAAGGTATGATTATGAAAGAGTATGCTCTTAAGTTCACCTAACTATCCAAGTATGCTCCAACTAGAGTGGCAAACTCAAGGGCTAGAATGAATAAATTTGTGATGGGAGTGTCCGACTTGGTAGTCGATGAATGTCGTTCGGCAATGCTTATCCCAAGTATGAATATTTCAAGTCTTATGGTCCATGCCGAACAAATTGAGGAGCAACAACTCATGCGAATGAATAGGGAGATGAAGAGGGCTAGGACCAATGAGGGGAACTTTTCTAATGCTAAGTCCTATGGACAAGGTAGACCTAAGTCTAAACAAAGATATTTCGGTCAAGACTCTTCCAACACCCCAGGTTTGACCAAGATAAAGGTAGTGGGTCTCCATTTCCTAAGTCTATTTGCACCAAGTGTGGGAGGAACCACCATGGAAATTACCTAGCCGACATGGATGGTTGTTATGGGTGTGGGAAGAGTGGGCACAAAATGAGAGATTGCCCGGTTCTTAAGGCTAAGGGAAGAGAAGATAAGAAAGTTGCCACTAGTGGTATAGATCCGGAGCCTCAAAAGAAGAATAGGTCTTATGCCCTCCAATCTAGAGAAGATCAAGAGTAACCTCCTTATTTTGCTACAAGTACATGTTTCATGCTTTATTTGATTCCGGTATTGTTTGGTCTTTTGTGACATGATATGTTAGAATGTGAAGTTGTCTTTAGTATGAATGATGTTTGGAAGTGGTTGTATAGGCTTACTTCCAAGGGGGAGATAGTGTGCCTAGAAAGCAAGGTTATTGTGTTATTATGTGTTGACCTAATTTCCTTATATGCATGTTCATGAAAGCTTATGATTTAAAAGAGAAATGAGTTTGCATGATTATTTTCTCATGTTGTGGTGCATTAAGTATGAGCATGCCTTGGTTTGGAGTTGAAAGATTCCGCCTTGAATAAATGGTTTTTCAGAGTAAATTGAATTTAGGCTTTGTGAGTGTGTGTAGAGCATGTTTTAGTTAGGAGATGGTAGTTCCTCCTTGAAAATGAGAAGATAAAGAATTTCATGCATTTTGGGTTGTTAAAAGTAGTTCAAACTCCCTTGTGTTGCATTAAATATGCTTAGCTTGGAATTGAAGTTTTCTTCCTTTTCTTATGTGCATTTAGATGATCTGCATTCATGATGGGCTGCTAGTCTTGAGTCGTTTCCTTAAGAAGTGTTTAGATCCAAGGGGGAGATATTTTATCACCCGGAAAACTAATAGTTGAAACTAGAGCCTTACGAGGGGGTTTTAGAGTTTGATATGAAGGATAGAATCGTAAAATCTCTTTCTAAACTTAGAATGAGGGGTTTAGGGGTTAAACATCAAGGTACGACTGCCCAAGGGCCAACCAAAGGGGTCCTTGAGGAGGCCCCAAAACTGTCCCTAAAACTACCTAAAAAGGGCCACATACGGTTGGGACTCATTCCCCGTAGGTGGACCCACGCCCCGTGGGAAGGGGTCATGGATCAAGACCCCATTTGGAGAGTTGCATACCAACTCTTATGAGTGTGCAGCACGCCACGTAGACCCACCCAATGTCTGTGGTTCGTGGTCTCGTGGGTTGGGGCAACTTTGTGTTAAGTTGTTTTAAGTTGGGGGTTACATGAAGGTTCTAGAGTTAGTTAGTTATTAAGGAGGGCCAGTTTATTAGTAATTAGGCCACCTATATAAAGCTAATATACCCTTCATCAGATGACTTCCAAATCATTATTTTAGGTTCACCAAAGAACCCAAATTCCCTCAAGAAATTCTCTATCTAGAAGTGAAGAAGAAGAAGAAGAAGAAGAAACCTAGGGAAAATTACTCCATTGTTGCAAGATTTTGTGAAGGCTTTGAATCAAGGTATAATAGCTTATTCATCCTTAGATTCTTCCATCCTTGGAGCCCCTTAGATTTCCCCTAATTGTGAAGACAAAACCCAATTCTAGTTAGGGTTTCTTCCTACATTGTGGGTAGTGATTGAGTATGATTCCAATTGAGTGGATAGTACTTGATTATGAATGTTTTAGTATTGATTCATGATATTATGATGATTTTACATAATTTCCATGGTTAACCCTTGTCTAATTGATGAATTTGATATTTTGTGGGTTTATGCCATGAAAGGTGAAAGTAAAGACTTAGAGATGATCTTCTAGAATTGATGATATAAATAGTAATTGCTCAAGATTAAAAGCAAGTAGACATGAGTTGTGTTAGATTATAGTATACATTCTGGATCATGACTAGTAAAGTTGAAATTGAACCTTTATGATGAATTACGACTAGAACCACCTACTAATGAAGAATGTGATTAGAATGCCTTGAAATCTAGGTATAAATGATGATTATAGGAAGTAAAGCTATGAGAGTAAGGCTTGTAGTCAAGAATGTTGAATCACTAGGGCATTGAGAGTAAAGTTAATGTGATGAATAGAAGTCTAATAGGTAGAATTGTGGTAAAAGGCCTACTCTCACCTAACTTACCTTATAAGTGCTTGAATGTATAAAGTGATAGAATCACTTGAACATGGATTGATTGTCAAGGACATCCTTCCATGAGACATGAATGTTAAGCAATGCTTAATAGTGAATCTTAGAGTGTATGCTTAGACCCAAGTGGATATTGACAATGAGATGGAGTGTCACACAAGGTAGGGTCCGGGCTCCAAGTTGAAAGGAGAACCACATTTAGTTGATGTGAGGACTATCCAAGTTAAAGGGGGAACTCTTACGTAGTAGAGTGTGGGTTTTCCCAAAGTTAGGTTTTATGAGGTGTAAGCCTTCACCTAGTGGTGTTAGGGTTGCAATCTCTGTATCCAATGAACTAAGACTTACTTAAAGAAGTACCTCATAGTGTTCAAAAGCAATAATGGACTTAGACATACTTAAGGACATATCTGATAGGGTCCATCTTAATAATGAACTTAGGCATGCTTAAAGTAGTATCTCATAGGGTTCAAATTAATAATGAACTAAGATGTGCTTAAGGGAGTACCTCATAGTGTTATAAGGACTAAAGAAAGGAACTAGTTTCCAACCAAGAAGCATGAGTATGAGGATCTAAAAGTGGTACTTAGCATGGATATGATTATGGGGTCTTTTTCATACATTGCACAAGTATGACTTAAGGTTATTCAAGAAAGTGTTTTCTTGTGTGATGTATGTTGAGATATGATTGTGCTATAGTTTCCTTCCTTGTTATAATTCACTAAAGGTGAGAGATTCCGTTAGTTATGAGAGTTAATCTAGGGATGAGATCTTAAAATGGTTAGTTTGATGGTCTAAGGTTGTACTTAGTGTGAGTGAGATTATGGGGTCTTACTCATACATTGCACAAGTACGACTTGAAGATAATTATAAAATGAAAGTCTAAAACTTGATTATTGCATAAGGAGTATGATTTATATTGACTAATGCTTACATTATGTCTTAATTGGAGATTATGCTTATGACTATGTTATTATCTCTTGTGTTTTGTGGATTATTTCTTATGTTGACTAACCATTATGTAATACTCTTATGATGTTGTGCTAGCTATCATATTTAATACTTTTGTACTAATGCATACTTTGACTTCATTCTAATCAAATGTAGGGTTTGGAGATTTGAGTTCCATTCTTGAGGATATGTTTCTAAGGAGCAAGGAGTTGAAGATTGGGTGAGTCCTCATAGCTTCGAGGACAAAGCCACTATTTCCTATATGTCTTTTATTTTCATGTGTTGAGACTATTGTATGGGCTGGGTCCCAAAGATTTTAATTCAAAGTTGAGTTAAATGGTTTGAGACAAAGTATAGTAATGACCTCCACTTGCTTTTATAAAAACTTCGATTGTATGGATTAAGTTTTTAAATTTTCTGTACTTTTTCTATTATCTTATGTTCATGATATGCTAAGGGCTTGTATGAGACTCATTCGGGGTCAAGTACGCCGTGTTACAACTAGGGTGTACTCAGGGTCGTTACAAACTTGGTAATCAGAGCACAAGATTTAGATTGGTTCTAGGATTATCTCAAACCATGTCTAGTATAGTCTTGTTGATAATTGTGAAGCACGCCACATTTATGAATAAGAGGCTATTGGATGTTTAGGAAATCTCACTTCTTCATTCTTTAAGTCGTGCCATAGGGTTTGGCTCTAATAGGTCTTTCTTTTAATCTGTGACCTATGGTTTTTTCGGGTATGGCTAATACAAGGGCAAATGCTAGGAGAGATGAGGATGGCAATGTAGAGCAAGAGGTTCCTCTCCAAGTTCTACTCCAAGCTCCTCCTCAATATCCAATTGACCATATAGAGGAGAATGTGACTCACGCGGAGTTTAGGTCTACTATACAATTGTTGGCTCAAGCCGTGACAGCTCAAGTCAATAGAGGGATGGTAGCTTCGGTGAACCCTAATGCAAATTCCGCAGCTTTTAGAATAAGAGTGTTTTTGAGGATGAACCATCCGGAGTTTTTATGGCTCCAAAGTGGAGGAAGATCCTCAAGGTTTTATAGATGAGGTGTATAAGGTGCTTCCTATCATGCAATTAATTTCGGTAGAGAAAGCGAAGCTAGCTGCTTATCAATTGAGGGATATAACACAAATATGGTATGAACAATGAAAGACAATAGGTCGGTAGAAGCAGGTCCAATAGAGTTGGAAAGGTTCAAAGAAGCATTTCTTGATAGGTTCTTTCCCTTAGAGTTGAGGGAACGAAAGATGCAAGAATTCATTAACCTTCGTCAAGGAGGTATGAATGTGAAGTAGTATGCTCTTAAGCTCACCCAACTATCCAAGTATGCTCCAACTATAGTGGCAGACTCGAGGGCTAGAATGAATAAATTTGTGATGGGAGTGTCCGACTTAGTAGTCGAAGAATGTTGTTCGGCAATGCTTATCCAAGTATGAATATTTCAAGTCTTATGGTCCATGCCGAACAAATTGAGGAGCAACAACTCATGCGAATGAATAGGGAGATGAAGAGGGCTAGGACTAATGAGTGGAACTTTTCTAATGCTAAGTTCGATGGGCAAGGTAGACCTAAGTCTAAACAAAGATAATCCGATCAAGACTCTTCCAACACCCACAGGTTTGACCAAAAGAAAGGTAGTGGGTCTCCATCCCCTAAGTCTATTTGCACAAAGTGTGGGAGGAACCACCATGGTAAGTGCCTAGCCGGCATGGATGGTTGTTATGGGTGTGGGAAGAGTGGGCACAAAATGAGATATTGCCCGGTTCTTAAGGCTAAGGGAAGAGAAGATAAGCAAGTTGCCACTAGTGGTATAGATCCAGAGCCTCAAAAGAAGAATAGGTCTTATGCCCTCCAATCTATGGAAGATCAAGAGTAACCTCCTTATGTTGCTACTAGTATGTATTTCTTGCTTTATTTGATTCCGCTATTGTTTGGTCTTTTGTGACATGATATGTTAGACTTTGAAGTTGTCCTTAGTATGAATGATGTTTGAAAGTGGTTGTATAGGCTTACTCCCAAGGGGGAGATAGTGTGCCTAGAAAGCAAGGTTATTGTGTGTTTATGTGTTACCATGATTTCCTCACATGCATGTTCATGAAAGCTTATGATTTAAAAGAGAAATGAGTTTGCATGATTATTTCCTCATGTGGTGGTGCATTGAGTATGAGCATGCCTTGGTTTAGAGTTGAAAGATTCCTCCTTGAATAAATGCTTTTTGAGAGTAAATTGCATTTCGGCTTCATGAGTGTGTGTTGAGCATGTTTTAGTTTGGAGATGGTAGTTCCTCCTTGAAAATGAGTAGGTATAGAATTTCATGCATTTTGGGTTGTTAGAAGTAGTTCCTGCTCCCTTGTGTTGCATTAAATATGCTTAGCTTGTAATTGAAGTTTTCTTCCTTTGCTTATGTGCATTTAGATGAGTTAGATGCATGATGGGCTGCTAGTCTAGAGTTGTTTCCTTACGATGGGGTTTTAGAGTTTGATGTGAGAGATAGAATCGTAAAATGACTTTCTGAACTTAGAATGAGTGGTTTAGGTGTTAAACGTCAAGGTACGACTCCCCAAGGGCCAAACAAAGGGGTCTTTGTGGAGGACCCCAAAATAGTCCCTAAAACTACCCAAAAAGGGTCACCTACGGTTGGGACTCATGCCCCGTAGGTGGACCCACGCCCCATGGGAAGGGGTAATGGGTCAATACCCCATTTGTAGAGTTGCCGACCAGCACCTATGAGTGTGCAGCACGCTCCGTAGACCCACCACGCTCTTTGGGTCGTGGTCTCGTGGGTTGGGGCAGCTTGGTGTTAAGTTATTTTATGTTGGGGTTTAAGGGAAGGTGCTAGAGTTAGTTAGTTATTAAGTAGGGTCAATTTATTAGTAATTAGGCCACCTATATAAAGCTAATAGACCCTTAATTAGATGACTTCCAAATCATTATTTTAGATTCACCAAAGAACCCAAATTCCCTCAAGAAATTCTCTTTCTAGAAGTGAAGAAGAAAAGAAGAAAGCTAGGGAAAATTCCTCCATTGTTCCAAGATTTTGTGAGGGATTTGAATCAAGGTATAATAGCTTATTCATCCTTGGATTCTTCCATCCTTGGAGCCCCTAGAATTCCCCCAATTGTGAAGAAAAAACCCAATTCTAGTTAGGGTTTCTTCCTACATTGTGGGTAGTGATTGAGTATGATTCCAATTGAGTGGATAGTACTTGATTATGAATTTTTTAGTATTGATTCATGATATTATGATGATTTTACATAATTTCCATGGTTAACCCTAGTCTAATTGATGAATTTGATATTTTGTGGGTTTATGCCATGAAAGGTGAAAGTAAAGACTTAGAGATGATCTTCTAGAATTGATGATATAAATAGTAATTGCTCAAGATTAAAAGCAAGTAGACATGAGTTGTGTTAGATTATAGTATACATTCTGGATCATGACTAGTAAAGTTGAAATTGAACCTTTATGATGAATTACGACTAGAACCACCTACTAATGAAGAATGTGATTAGAATGCCTTGAAATCTAGGTATAAATGATGATTATAGGAAGTAAAGCTATGAGAGTAAGGCTTGTAGTCAAGAATGTTGAATCACTAGGGCATTGAGAGTAAAGTTAATGTGATGAATAGAAGTCTAATAGGTAGAATTGTGGTAAAAGGCCTACTCTCACCTAACTTACCTTATAAGTGCTTGAATGTATAAAGTGATAGAATCACTTGAACATGGATTGATTGTCAAGGACATCCTTCCATGAGACATGAATGTTAAGCAATGCTTAATAGTGAATCTTAGAGTGTATGCTTAGACCCAAGTGGATATTGACAATGAGATGGAGTGTCACACAAGGTAGGGTCCGGGCTCCAAGTTGAAAGGAGAACCACATTTAGTTGATGTGAGGACTATCCAAGTTAAAGGGGGAACTCTTACGTAGTAGAGTGTGGGTTTTCCCAAAGTTAGGTTTTATGAGGTGTAAGCCTTCACCTAGTGGTGTTAGGGTTGCAATCTCTGTATCCAATGAACTAAGACTTACTTAAAGAAGTACCTCATAGTGTTCAAAAGCAATAATGGACTTAGACATACTTAAGGACATATCTGATAGGGTCCATCTTAATAATGAACTTAGGCATGCTTAAAGTAGTATCTCATAGGGTTCAAATTAATAATGAACTAAGATGTGCTTAAGGGAGTACCTCATAGTGTTATAAGGACTAAAGAAAGGAACTAGTTTCCAACCAAGAAGCATGAGTATGAGGACCTAAAAGTGGTACTTAGCATGGATAGGATTATGGGGTCTTATTCATGCATTGCACAAGTATGACTTAAGGTTATTCAAGAAAGTGTTCTCTTGTGTGATGTATGTTGAGATATGATTGTGCTATAGTTGCCTTCCTTCTTATAATTGACTAAAGGTGAGAGATTTCGTTAGTTATGAGAGTTAAGCTAGGGATGAGATCTTAAGATGGTTAGTGTGATGGCCTAAGGTGGTACTTAGTGTGAGTGGGATTACAGGGTCTTACTCATACATTGCACAAGTACGTATTGAAGCTAATTATAAAATGAAAGTCTAAAAATTGATTGTTGCATAAGGACTATGCTTTATATTGAATAATTCTTACATTATGTCTATATTGGAGATTATGCTTATGACTATGTTATTATCTGTTGACTAACCCTTATGTTATGCTCTTATGATGTTGTGCTAGCTATCATATTTATTACTTTTGTATTAACGCATACTTTGCCTACATTCTAATCAAATGTAGGGTTCGGAGATTTGAGTTCCATTCTTGAGGATAGGTTTCTAAGGAGCAAGGAGTTGAATATTGGGTGAGTTCTCATAGCTTCGAGGACAAAGCCACAATTTCCTTTATGTCTTTGATTTTCATGTCTTGAGACTATTGTTTGGGCTGGGTCCCAAAGGTTTTAGTTCAAAGTTGAGTTAGATGGTTTGAGACAAAGTGTAGTAAAGACTTCTTCTTGCTTTTATAAAATACTTCGATTGTATGGATAAAGTTTTTTAAATTTTCCATACTTTTTCTATTATCTTATGTTCATGATATGCTAAGGGCTTGTATGAGACTCCTTCGGGGTCAAGTGCGCTGTGCTACATCTAGGGTGTACCCCTGGATCGTGATAGGTGTATCACTGCAAGAAGATGAATCGGGAGAGCAGCACAACATGCTTGATAAAAATGGCTCTACCCCCTTTGGATAGAAGTTTGGAGTGCCATTATGAGATTTTGATGAGAATGTTGCTTATCATATCAACAAATAAAACATTTGGTTTCTTCCCCACATAAATGGGGCATCCAAGGTATTTGGTAGGGAGGTCTTTGTACTCTATTCTAGTGATGTTTTTTTTATTTAGCCACCTTTTCTAGAGTGGAGTTCGGGGACAACATGATGCATGACTTCATCTTGTTAACAAGCTTCCCCAAAATAACTTCATATTCAACTAAAGCTTCCAAGATTAAGTTGATAGAATTTCCGCAACCACTAGAAAATAAAATTATATCATCCGCAAAAGTTAAAGGGTTAATTTGTGGGCCTTTTTTATTCATACAAAAAGGAGTGAACAAGATGGTGATAAGGGGTTTCCCTGTCTTAAGCCTCTTCCCCACCTAAAGAAGTCTTGTCTAGTGCCATAGACCAAGATGGAGTATCAATTGTTGGAAATATGTCTATGAATTAGGTCAATCTAGACTTCACAAAAATCCATTTTCCTCATCAAGATGCATAGGTATGACCAAGAGACTATCATAGGCTTTGGCCATATCCAATTTTATGATGACATTTCCGTTAGTGTTAGGTTTATTTATGTCATTCACAATCTCTTGGGCCAATCAAATGTTCTCAATGATGGATCTTCCTTTAATAAATCCACTTTGGTTGTTGCTAATGAGGCTAGGTAGTAATTTTGGACAATTTGGAGTTGAGGACTTTGGCAAAAATCTTGCTAATAACATTTCATAGGCTGATAGGACTTATGTCATTAAAATGTTGGGGATGAGGAACTTTGGGGAGGAGAACAAGACAAGTGTGGGTAAGCCATTTAGGAAGTTTGGCACCACAAAAGAAAGCTTTGAGGGCCAAGATGATATCATTACTGATCAAGTCCCAACAAGTTGATAAAATTTAACAATAATGTCCAGCTTAAAGTAGTCAACATAAATTGGATCTTGGCTAAATATACCCTTGACGTAAGTCACAACAACTTTGGACACTTCAGTAGTGCCCTCCACCCATTGATTGTATTCATTTTAGATTTTGTAAATGCTCTATTTCCTTCTCTAGTCCTTGATGGCACCGTGGAAGTATTTTGTGTTGAAATCTCTATCCGTGGCTTTTTGTCTGAGAATGGAGTCTTGGATCATTAGGTACTTCATAAACTCCGCCTTGGTTCTATTATCATCATTATTGTCAAAGATCCTCTTTCATGTCCAGCTCATAAATTTCTTCCTAGCCTTTAAGATTCATTATGTACATTGTCAAAGGTGTCTTTACACCACTTACTTAGATTCGAGGACGCTTTCTTCAATTTCACATGGAAGGACCACATATAATCCCCTCCGACGTGGGTGTTCCAGCTCCCAGGGACAACTTTGAGGAAATCATCATGATCTGTCCAGAAGTTCTGAAATTTAAAATATTTGATAGTTCTGGCTTCCTCATTTTTGCACCGAATGAGCAAAGGGTTATGATCAGAGCATGCATTGGCTAGGTGAGTGACAATGGTGCTATTGGAACCATCAAACCGCTCTGAGTTATAAACCAGCCTGTCAAGCCTCTTCCGTATAGTATCTGGATGCCCTCTATTGTTACACCAAGTTACTATGTTGCCTAGGAAGCCAACATGTTGAAGGCAGCAATCCCTTAGACAGTTGATAAATTCAATACTTTTCTCAATCCTATAGGGTGAGCCTCCTATTTTTTCTTCAACTTTTGTGATGACATTAAAATCTCCTAGAACAGCCCAGGGCTCATAAATTGAATTAGAGAGGGCGACCAGGTTTTGCCATAAATTGAAATAACAGCTTTATATAGAGAGATTTTACAAGTGACATGTTGCTCAGTGTCTTTCACAACTATGATGTTATAGTTCGAGTTCCACATGAACCAAATTTTATTGTTGATATTGGAGTGGCATCCTTGTAGGACAAGGTTCCTCATGTAGTATTCCATATACAGAGAATTGTCTTTGGGTTCCTGCAGGCAAATGAGGGGGATATTATATTGATGCTTCAATGTTTTAAGCCTTTCAAGCGCACTTAGAGTCCTCACACTCGTAATATTCCATAAGAGGATGTTAAACATTGGAGGACGAGGGTACAGTAGTTATGTTAGCCTTTGAAGAGGCCTTGATGTTGGAGAGAGATGTACAACGCTGCTGCAATGGATCAATCCTTCTAGGGGATAAATTATAGGCATGCTTAATGGATCAATCCTTCTAGAGGAAATATTCATCCTCGAATGGTACTGAAGCTAGCATGAACAGAATAGGAGAGAAACTAACAACCCAACCTAACACATATAAACATGAAGAATCACTCCAAGCTAAATCATGACATCAAAAATCAAGTTTTTCATGAGTATACATGCATATGGAAACATGAGGATGACTAAAACACTTGAATCCGAAAGAATGAACCATGAGGAGCTAATACCTCAAGCTAGAATAAGAGCGAAAGGAAAGAGATGAGGATACCGGACATCATATCGGCTTCGGCCTCCGAGTAGCACCCCCAACTATTTGGTTCTTTCAAAGAACTTTTACGAAAACAACTTTTTGTTTCTCAACTTCTGAAATTGTTCGTCTAAAATATCAACCGGAACCTCTTCATAAGAAATATTTTCTTTAACTCCCAAACCTTCCAAATGTACAATGGATGTAGGATCTCCAATATACTTCTTCAACAAAGGGACATGGAATATTGGATGTACCTATGCTAAATCATTAGGCAACTCAAGTTCATAAGCAACTTTGCCAATATGTCTCAAAATCTGATATGGGCCCACATAATGGGGACTAAGCTTTCTTTTCTTTCCAAATCTTACACTCTTCATGGGTGAAATTTTCAAATAGACACAATCATTAACATCAAACTCAAGATCTCTTCTTCTAACATCGACATAAGACTTTTGTCGACTTTGCCCTGTTTTCAACCTTTCGTGAATAAGTCTAACATTTTCCATTGCCTCATGCACCAACTTTGGCCCTATCAAAGCGTTCTCATCAACTTTAAATCAACCTATAGGAGTTCTACACCTCCAACCATAAAGGGCCTCTAACGGTGCCATCCCAATGCTAGAATGATAGCTATTATTATAAGCAAACTCAATCAACGGGAAATGATAATCCCAATTACCATTGAAATCAATCACACAATTGTATACCCAGCTTGTCCATCGGTCTAAGAATGAAAAGTCATGCTAAGTTTAACTTGAGTACCAAGACCTTTCTGAAATGACTTCCATAACTAAGACGTGAACCAGGAGCCACGATCGGAGATAATAGACAAAGGCACTCCATGTAACCTTACCATTTCCCGAACATTTAGCTTGGCATACTCTTTGGCTGAAAACAAAGTCTTTACGTGAATATAGTGAGTTGATTTTGACATTCGGTCCATAATAACCCTAATTGAGTCAAATCTTCCCACTTCCATGTAGGGATATTAATATTTTGAGCCACACCACCTAGTTTTTGATGCTCAACTTTTACTTGTTGACAATTCAGATATTTAGCCACGAATTCCACAATATGCTTCTTCATCCCATTCTACCAATAGACTTTTTGTAAATCATGGTACATCTTAGTGGCTCTCGGTTGAATAAATATCGAGAACTATGAGCTTCTATCAGAATCTAATTTCTCAAATCATCAACATTAGGAACACATAACCAATTTTGATATCGAAGGACTCCACCTCCCCTTTGGGAGAAAGCCTCAATGACTTTTTCGAAAACCACTTCTTCAACTCAACTAGCATCGGATCAAGATCTTGTTTAGCCTTTATATTCAACACAAAATATGATTCTGAATCATTATGAACAACCACACCACCTTCATTAGAATCAACCAAACGAACAATTTAATCAGGCCAATCAATGAACATCACGAGCTAACTCCTTCTTATTATCCTCAACATGAGCAATACTTCTCATTGATAGTCGACTAAGAGCATCCGCCACCATATTTGCCTTACCGGGATGATATAGGACACTCATGATGTAATCCTTTAACAACTCAAGTCATCTCCTTTGGCAAAGATTCAAATCATTTTGAGTGAACACATATTTCAAACTTTTGTGGTCGATAAACACATCCACATGGACACCATATAAGTAATGTCTTCAAATATTTAAAGCAAGCACTACCATCACTAACTCCAAATCACGAGTCAAATAATTCTTTTCATGCACCTTCAATTGCCTTGAAATATAAGAAGTAACTTTCTCATGTTACTTAAATATATACTCAAGACCAATTCGTGAAGCGTCACAATAAACCACAAAACCATCTGATCCTTCCAGTAATGTCAATATAGGGGTCGAAGTGATTCTAGCTTTCAACTCGTGGAAACTCTTCTCACAAGCTTCTAACCAAAGAAATTTCACTCTCTTTTGAGTCAATGTTGTCAAAGGTAAAAAAAATAGAGAAAAATCCTTCCACAAACCTTCTATAGTAGCCGGCTAAACCCAAGAAATCTATATATGTGAAGTGGACAACGGTGCAGGCCAATTCTTAACCACCTTAGTTCCCTTAGGATAGACTTGAATACCTTCACCGGAGAAAATAACACACCTCAACAAAATCTTGTATTTGCTAAACTTATCATACAATTCAAAACCCTTGAGAATTCGTAACACAATCCTCAAATTCTCAACATGCTCAACCTCACTTCAAGGGTAAATCAAAATATCATCAATAAACACAATCATAAACATGTCAAGATATTATTTGAATATCCTATTCATCAAATTCATGAACACCGTCGGGGAATTAGTTAAACCAAAAGACATCACCAAAAACTCATAATGACCATATCAATTTCAAAAAGGCGTCTTCGGAAAGTCACTCTCCTTCACCCTCAATTGGTGATAATCAGACCAAAGGTCAATCTTAGAGAAGTAACTCGCTCCTTAGAGTTGATCAAACAAATTATCAATCCTTGAAATAAGATACTTAATCTTAATGGTAACCTTATTCAATTGTCGACAGTCAATGAACATTCGAAGGGAATCATCCTTCTTTCGAACAAACAACACCGGAGCACCCAAGGAGATTTACTCGGTCTAATAAAACTCTTATCCAACAAATCTGTCAATTGATCATTTAACTCCTTAAGTTCTGCCGGAACCATTCGATAAGGAGGAATAGAGATAAACTGCGTGTTTGGGAGTAGGTCAATACTAAAGTATATTTCCCTTTTAGGAGGAATACCAGGAAGATCATCAAGAAACACTTCCAGAAACTCATTTAAAATCGAAAGTGACACAAGAGTAGGGGTTTTGAAATCTATCCCTAACTCGAACAAGATGATAAATGCAACCTGTTAAGATCATCTTTCTAGCCTTTAAGAAAGATATAAACTGACCCTGAAAAATATAATTTCCCAAAAATGGTCAAAAGGAGATTAAGGACCATACAAGCCTAATAATACATCCTACTACCTTCTAACGATCATGTAACTCATTTTTATATAGAAACTAACTAAGATAAGTCTAAAAGGAAATATTTTGTAACCTACTTCGAAGCCGAAATCACAATTAAGCGTTTCCTCAAGAGATTTTTCTTTCTAAAGAGCCTCAGATGCTACCACGCAATAAAAAATAGAATATACATGTCAATATGATACTAACATTATCCATATTGATGTTATGAAAATTACACGGAAAATTGGGTTAAAATTGACTCTCGAAGCTCAACAATGAATCAGAAAACTAACTCTGTCATTATGTTTCCTTACACGTGAGAATCACATGCCCCATATGGTCTAAAACAAAACTTTAAGGAATAAGAAATAAAGGAATTTTATCTTAAAATAGAATTCAATTGTTAAAAAAAACCTAGAATGTGTAATACAAGGTGAGGGGGAATAAATCTACCTTGAAATCAAGAGAAATGGCCAAGCGACGAGAAATTCCCTCAAGACCGAGCTCTAACCCACTTATTCTCACTTATGAAAATGAAGAAGATGAGACAAATATAACACTAGTAATGACCGCAAAAAACGCTAGATCTTAGTTGGTCAACTACTGAAAAAAGGTTCGGAGGCCGCCAAAGCGGTCACACCACCAACTTTTGCATAAACCAAAAGTTAAGATGAAATTCTTCTCCAAACGGGTCCTAGGGATTCGTTCAGAACCCCATGAACGCAAATGGAATATGCAACCATACTGAAAACAACATTGTAAGCTCCACGAAATTGACGAAATGACTAACGAAGGCCATCTCGATTAAATGTTGATCCAAATCAACTTGCGCACAAATAATCAGAGTAAGTATTTCACAAAATACCTCAAATCATTCTGATCACCTTGGGATCCAAATCAGGGGTCATTCTAGACCAAATTCGACGTTTTGGAACTAACAACGCTAATAAAAAAATTCATCTGAGCCCGTTTATAAAGAATGTTGACCAAAATCAATCTTGTCAATATAAAAGCTTCAAAAATGGAGAAAATTCACCCATAACTCTCCTGACCACCTCGAGAAGTGCGCCATCCATCCCAAAACATCAAAAATACAATACAAAAGCTACAAAAACGGACAAAACAGTAATATCACACAAAGCAAGAAAATGACCGAGAGGGTCATTACAATAATCATACTGATGGTTTGTCAAAATTTCATCTTAGATTGTGAACACAAATTTGTATGCTTATAAGAACTGATGAATTAAAATCCTCTGTGCATAAGCTAAATCTCTATACACTACATCATTTACTAAATAAGTTGATAGACACAAATGAATATATGATCTTTTAACTCTTTTATTAAAATTGAATAAATAATCATTCTATAATAAATATTATATATAAACACATGAGTATATATCACAACAATTACCACTATTTAATTCACCTTTCAAGACTATATTTATGAATGACAAAAACTAAAGGAAGTAGTGCAGAAAATACAAAAAGCAAAACGATACAGCCACCAAAAAATAATCATATCAAAATATAATTAGCATTATCTCCATTTTTTTGAATGATATTTTGTAGAATGATTTTGAGTTTTTTTATTATTTGATATAGTTAGATTTTTTATTTTTTTTATTAAGCTTCAGGTGATGTTTTACACTCCTAAAGTTTACCTGGAGGCTGGATTATTATCACGAAATTGATAATAATATAATTTTATTATCTCCTAAAAGTTTGTTTGGAAAGCCACATTGATAATTGGATTTGGTGTAATAGAGTGTAAATTACATTGTTTGACATGTTTGATTTGTCATGTAATTACTATGTCAGTAGGTAATGGATTGTAATTGACAGGGGTAATTACACTCTCAAACTCTCAAAGAAGGCTCTGAATTGCTAGTAATTGTATTACCTTTTAATTTCTTCTTTGTATTTTTATTTTTATTATTTCTAAAAATATATTTTTATTTATATTATCTATTTTGTTTATTTATTCTACTTTTTTTTTATTAGCATAATTTTATTAGTATTCTAATTTTTAAATGGAAGGAAAATTCATTATTAAATAAGGTTATAAGTTTATGTTTTTCTTTTCTTTTAAATTACATATATGTATGTTATGTTGAAATTTGACATAAGAGTATTATATTAAATTTCCTTTCGAATTTAGAACTGATGTTATATTTTCAATTTTATTTTATTTTAGTAGTATTAACTTGATATTTCACATTACAAGTAATTTATTTTTAGTTAGATTTGATAGATTATCTTTTGGTTAAATATTTTTATAATTTATGAAATTATATTTATAATATTAATCTTTTTGAAAACATGTATTATATGATGTTCATAGAAATCTTGTACTTTTAGTTTTTATTATTAATTTAATTAATAAATACTAATTTGAAAAACATAAATAATTATTTTTTAATAATATTAGTTAATAACATATGTTTGTTGATTAATATATTTTTAAAAGATAATATACATCTTAAATATTTAATTCAATATCATTTATAAAATTTCTTATTTGTCTAGTATAAATTTTTAATTTTAGATAATGAACTTTTATTCTTAGAATTGACTATAACCTTATGATTGGAATTGTCCAACCGAACAGTACATTTGTAATTACATTGTGACAAAAAAACATGCCAACGTAATTACTAGACTGATAATTACTACTATAATAATTACACCAATTTTAATTACATGGTGACTTTCCAGACAAACCCTAAATATTTTACACTTTTGCAATTTTACAGTGAAATATTATATTGATAGTAAATGATAGAGGTAATTTATTTGAGCTGCACTTATTTTTTAATTAATTAACATTTTATTTTCAAATTCACAGATGAAATGACTCATAAATTTGAATCAATTAAAAAGAATGTATATATGTAACTTTATATTAGAAATATTGTTATGTATCTGTAATAACAATATTTATTACTTTTGTATGGTATAAATGAAATTGAGACTTATGTAGTAGTCATTATATGAAGGCATATATTAATGGAATTTCTAAACTGCTTTCATTCTAGAAGAAAGCACAAATTTTAAGATGGGAAACATTTGCACAAATATGTAATGTAGAGTATAATTTGATGACCGACAGCAAGGGCTACGATCGAATTTCTTTCTTCTTTATTTTCTTGTATTGTCGAAGGTGTCCTTTGGCTCAATAAAAAGTAAGATTCTTCAGCAATATATTATATAAAAATAGGTTTGTCTTTTGTAGAAAGGGTATATTTTACTTTTTAGTTCAATGGAGCTACATCTCTCTCTCTCTCTCTCTCTCTCTATATATATATATATTGGACTGATCATTTCTTTCTTCTTTATTTATTTGGTATATGCATGATTGGATCTGGGCAAAAACGTTGGAGAAATGTATATACATAGTTTTCACTTAGATTCGTTGAACCAAGCGATATGAAATCATGATTTTAAATTATGATATGAAATCATGATTTCAAATCATAAGATGAAGTTAATGTTTTGTTTAGACATGAGATTTAAGCTTTTTATATTATATATTTTCTCATAAAGACAGAAATCTTATAAGTTGTAAAACTATTAAAATTGTCTCAATTCTGTATACAATCTTACAAAATAAATAAATAAATAAAATTAAAATCGCATAATGCACTATCACAAAATTATTCTAAAAAATAACATTTATTGATCAAACCTTAAATCATTAAATAAAATTAAATTGAACATAAGTTGTAGTGTTCAAGTTGTTAGTATCTAAGATAAGTATCTTTTCAATTAATGTGTAGTGGTTAGTCTTGTCCACTCAATATAATTTTTTTTTTCATTAAACATTAGTTTGAATGAAATAGTAATAAATTTGATAAAAAAATAATGAATTTGGTGAAATATATAGCGATATAAAATCATAAGATGAAATATGTGTTTGGACATGCGATTTCATACTGATTTCATTACTAACGATTTAATTTATTTCATATGTAAATAAAATTTTAATTCACATCATTACTTTTTAAACCATTTATATTACATATAATGATTATTCTCACTAACAAATTTATTATTGCTTCAAATAAATTTCAACTCTACTATTTATATTCATCATTAATTAATTTTTTATCAAATATATTTATCAATCAAATTGACCAACAAATGGTTCAAACTAACGATATAATGTCGATTCATTTCTCAATCATATGAACAAGAAATGTAAGTTCAACATGAGAAGATTGTTCGTACTATGTTGGTCGTTGGAGGATTATATTAAAGAGTAGTACACAAAAAACTTATGTTTAATTTTTTTTTAATGAATTAAAACTTGATCAATAAATATTGTATTTCTTAAGAATATCTTTGTGATAGTTGTTATGCAATTTTATAAACTTGTGCTTATTTGATAAGATTGTATAAAGAATTGAGACAATTATAATAGTTTTACAACTTATGGGGTTTTTATAATTATGAAAAAATATACAACATAAAAAATTAAATTACATGTCCAAAATAAAACTTTAACTTCATCTCATGATTTAAAATTATGATTCCATATCACATGACCAAACGGGCCTCTAGTATATATAACTAATTAATATTTTCAACGAGTTCAACACATGGTATAGGGTATAGACATGATGCATGTTCAAATGTGCCAAAATATATAATTCAGGTGCACATGCAAAATCAAATGTTATCATTCATTATTTTGTATTGTTATCTATTACTCCACCATTAAACTATCAACAACTTAGCAAAGTAGATGAATAGAAAAATGGAAGTACTCCTAATTCATACATTGAAATATCATAATCTTTTGGAATAGAACATAAAAATACTATACTCTCCATTAGTAAGAGATTTTAATTATCATTTTAAGAATTTGGTTCTTGTTTTGTACAAATAAGTGAGTTTATAACTATAATCTTTTCTCTCTCATTGGTATATTTATCTCCCTCTTCAATCATAAGTTTCTTCCTACGTATACATTCATTTTGTTTTCATGATTCTACTTTCTTGTTTCAATTTAAGAGGTCTTTTAATATAGTTTTTCACATATTCTTATAACTTTGTTTTTTTATGTTGTATTATTATTACAGGTGGTTTCCAATAAAAAATTTGAACATTTTACTTTGAAGTTCAAATTTGAATTTTGATAATTCAATTTAATTAGATAGTTATTCCAAAAACAACATCTATAGGAGAAGTTCTATTTTACCTTTACTCATAATCTATCCTACATGTTGCATTTTCTTCCATTGTGTGACATGTTTCATGTCAACAATATTTTGAAATAATGTTAAAACAAAAGAAAATCACACCCACTCATAGAATTACACTAAATTTATTGTTGTTGTTAAGTAAATAAAGAAAGGGTAAGAAGAAGCAAAAATATTAATCGACAACAATACAAATAGTCATAAAAAAAAAAGACTATATGCAACCTGCACAAAACAAGACATAGCAACTAAACTGAAAAAAAATTATTATGTGTGAGGCACGTCAAATCATACTTATGTGAAACATTATTTGATTGATAAATGGAACCAAAGGAGACCCATTTGCCAAGCTGACAAACCCACAAAGGGACATCTTAATCCGTCATTGTTTTCTTTGGTTTACTCTTCTTCAAAATATTTTGTTTTTCTATTTTATTGAATATTTTTTCTCTCTAATTAATATTTTCTTTCAACCAAATCTTTCGGAAATTTATTTAGCTGATATAATTAGGTTATGTCTTTTTTTATGTAGTAAATTTCGATTTATGCTTTTGTGGTCAATCTATAAGTTTTCAGTTTAATATTTTGATATTATTTTTTCTATTCTAGGTTAGTTATCGACATTATCATAAATAGTTGTTTGAACTTAATTGTCAATTTATAAAACTAAGATATAATTAATTTATTTATTTATTTTCATTTCGTCCCTAAAAATTAATTTATTTTGAATTTGTAAATAAAAATTGTAAAGTTGCAAAAAAAAGTCTCATAAGAAGTAAATTAATAAAATAATAATTCCATTTATGATTTCTTAAGAAACGTGTAAAAAGAATAATAGAAAAACAAAATAAATGTCGTAAGAGCCTGTTTGACATTGTTACTAAAAATAACTTATTTTAGAAGCGCTTTTTAGAAATGGCTTTTCAAAAAGTGCTTTTAAAAAATAATAATTTATATTTGGCTAATTAATTTGAAGTGCCCTTTATAATCAGAGGAGTGACTACAAACTCCTCTCAACTCTCGAGAACTTGTGTCAATCTTTTGCAGCTCCATCTACGTGAAATTGGTGGGTTTCTTCCCCTTCTTTTTCTTATTTTTCATGTTGTTTTTCGTTGTTACTTCCATATTTTTTGTGTTCTTATCTTTTTCGATCTTTTGTATTTTGGTGAGTTCTTTCTATCTTCTTCTTCCTTTGTTCCGCTGATGAAACATAGTAATACGAAATGCTTATATGCAATAAATTGTTCGATTATAGAGAACATGAAGAACAAATCTTGAATATAAAAAAATAGATTTTGCATGTGGATCTTCGGGAATGTTTAACTAAGTACTCAGGTTCTGTTGATTTTTGATTCAATCGTGTGTTCAAAGTTCTGAGTGTGAATTGGTTTTGTAGCTTCCATCATTGCTCTGATTGAATTCTTATTTTCTCCTTCTTGGTTTTCAATTTGAGTTGCATGTCAATATTGTAAGCAAATATTTTTATTTCAAAAGATTATTTTATTATATGTATTTACAAAGCCAAATAATTAAATTGTTTTGAAATTGTTATTTGGAGAAACGGCAATTATACTTTTATTAAGGCAAGATTTTATTTCATCTCTTTCACCTTTACTTCCACATGTCACTTTGCATGTAAGTGTTTGGACAAGTGGCATGGCCACTTGTCATGATACAATTTCTTTCTAACACTATAAATGCTCTCATTTCTTCTTTTAGGAACAGATAGAAATGAACAACACTGCATGATATCACGTTTTCACCATTTCTCTTCTTATGTTTATTTTAATTAATTATTTTGGCTTTGTTATTTATTTTCCACTAATAACTTAATAACTTGCTGATATTTCATGTATCCTCTATTTAAGATAGCTAGGGAAGTGCTTGTTTAATCTTGGGAAATATTTTACACCGTTGAAATAGTTTCTTAGGACAGTGTCCATCACGACTCAAATATTAATTTTATGCACTATTTTTATATATCATCGTAGTAATTTTTATCTTATTTTCAGGACTAATTTTTGTTGATAATAAGTTATATTATTATTGTGAAATTTCAATTATTTTCCCAACATTACCATACCGTGGGTATTTGATAGTATGTCTAAATCAACTTTGCCCCTTCTTTAATTGTACATTTATAGAAATTTTTACTCAAACTTCACGTTTATTGCAATTCATTGTTGGTCTAGAAAATTTTGATATTCTCTATTTAAAAGTTTATCCTTTAATTTTTCCTATTTGTTGGTGAAATCTTCCTCAACTTATGGTCACTATTTTTTGGTAATCACCTATTTTGTCGGTATACATTTTGCAATTCTTCCTGCTTTGTATTGATATGTGGGTTACAATTTTATTGCATGGTTGATTAATATTTTATCTTTACTCTTGGTGTGTTGTGTTTGCTGCGCTCTCCTTCTCCTCCTTTTGAGGTGCGGTCCTTTTCAGTTCCAAGCAATACGTTATGTGTTTTCCCACAAAAAATGTTTAATCTACTTTGCAAAGTCAATTCACTCCAGCTTTGGCTATGATCAGATGAATCTTTTCCCTTCCTACAACAAATATCCAAATATATTTGTTTTGTATGTATATATTGCCATTATTGGGACCTTGGACATTGACAAACGAATTTGATGCATGCTCAAAATATGTATACAACACTTTGTTTTTTATTGTGTTAGAAAAAAAAACAGTGTAAGAGCTTAAAGATTAACTAAAGGATATGTGTCTTAGTTTAAGATACCACCAGGGGCGGCTGGCAAGGCTACTAAAAAAGTCTTTGGCCTTAGGCCCCCAATTTTAGGGGGCCTCATTTTTTAGTTAATTAGGTAGGATTAAATTAAAAATAAAATAAAATTAGAACTAAGACAATAAATGTAAAGGCCCCATTTTTTAGTTAATTAGGAAAGATTAAATTTAAAAAAAAAAATTGTTAGAGCTAGTCAATAGTGTAAACGGCTAAATGAAGTGATAGTCATAGATATGACTATCACTTTTTAACTTTCCAATAAAAAAGTTGTGTACTTTTTTTTAGTGTACAAGCTATCTTATTTTTTTATCTTATTTTTTTTCTAATTGTATTTTTATATATTCTATCCTCCTCCCTTCTATTTCTTTTCACTTTCTCTTTTCTAATCTTATATCTCTCTCTTATTCAAAGCTAAAAAAATTACTTATTGATAGTTTATATTTTAAATTTGGAGAAAACTATATTGCAGCAGTCCAATTCATTTTCGGAAATCAAGTCTTCATAGCTTTTGAATTCGGTAATATCATTCTAATTTCTAATATTAGTTTTGTTTTGTGTCTTATGTTTATTATATTTTTTATTTGATATTGTAAATAGTGTTTAAAATATTTGTTAGATTTTAATATGTCAACTAGAAAATATGAATCCGGTCATTCAAAACTTAAAAAAAAAAGAAAAGTCGATAACTTGATAAAATCTCAAAAAGGTGCTCTTGATAAATTTTTGGAAAACAATGAAAAAAGTAAATCAAAAAAAGTAGGGGAATGCTCTTTAGAAGAACAAGTTACAAACTTAGTTGAAGTTGAGTTAGATAATTATATAAACCAAAAAGAAGAAGAAGGAGAGGAAATTAGTGAAAAGTCGGATGTAGATTCCCAAGAAAATCAAGAACTTATAAATGAATTGAATAATCATACTCCTAAAAATATCTATGATCCTAGTCAATGGAATATTGTTGATACAAAGTTAAGAGACTTATTAGTAGAAAAGGGACCAATTAGAATTACCGACACATGTTTTCCAAAGGATAAATTTTTAAGGCACTTTTCTATTACATATTATTTTCAAAAGTTGGCAAATGGAGAAAGACATGAAAGAAGATGGTTAGTTTATTCCAAAGATTTGAATAAGGTATTTTGTTTTTGTTGTAAGTTGTTTAATACGACATTTAATGCAACGAATAATAAGTTAGCTAATGAAGGTAGTAGAGATTGGAAAAATCTTACTACTAAGCTTAGAACCCATGAAACAACTAGCCAACATATTATTAATATGAGTTCATGGATTGATTTAGAATTTAGATTGCGTAATAATAAAACAATCGATAAAAACATTCAAGACCAAATTAATAGAGATAGAGAACATTGGAAAAATGTATTGTCAAGAATTATTTCCGTCATAAAAACTCTTGGAAGAAATAATTTGGCATTTAGGGGGAAAAATGAAAAAATCTATCAAGAAAATAACGGAAATTTCTTGAGTCTTATTGAAATGATTGCAGAATTTGATCCAATTATGCAAGAACATATTCGACGAATCAAACATGATGAAATTCATAATCATTATCTTGGACATAATATACAAAATGAATTAATAAATTTATTGGCAAGTGAAATTAAGAACAAGATTATTGAAAAAGTTATAAAAACAAAGTATTTCTCTATCATACTTGATTGCACGCCAGATACAAGTCATCAAGACCAAATGTCTTTTATAATACGGAGTGTAGATATTTCGACAACTCCAATAAATGTAACCGAATATTTCTTAGAATTCTTAAAAGTGGATGATACAAGTGGAAAAGGTCTTTTTGAAGTTATTTTAGATGAAATAAAATGTATTGGACTTGATATTGATAATTTAAGAGGACAAGGATATGATAATGGGTCTAATATGAAGGGAAAACACCAAGGAGTGCAAAAAAGACTTCTTGATATAAATCCTAGATCATTTTATACACCATGTGGCTGTCATAATCTAAATTTGGTACTTTGTGATATGGTTAATTCTTGTACGAAAGCTATATCATTCTTTGGAGTGGTACAACGTATATATTCACTATTTTCTTCGTCTACTAAGCGGTGGAAAATTTTAAAAGATAGTGTACCTAGTTTAACTCTTAAATCATTGTCACAAACACGGTGGGAAAGTCGTATTGAAAGTGTTAAAGCAATAAGATTTCAAACTCCACAAATAAGAGATGCTTTATTTAAATTAGAAGAAGTTAGTGATGATCCAAAAATTAAAAGTGAAGGTAATTGTTTAGCAATTTTTGAGCTTGAAAATTTTGAATTTTTATTGGGTATGACTATTTGGTATGATGTACTATTTGCTGTAAATTCAATTAGCAAAAGTTTACAATCAAAAGATATGCATATTGATGTCGCTATAGATCAATTAAGAGGTTTAGTTTCTTTTTTTAAAACATATAGAGAAGAAGGATTTACAAGTGCTATGATTTCGGCTAAGGAAATTGCATTAGAGATGAATATTGAACCTGTATTTCGTAAAAAACGTGTAATTTATAGAAAAAAACAATTTGATGAGAATGTTGATAATGAAATCACAAGATCTCTTGAAGAATCATTTAGAGTTGATTACTTCTTATACATAGTAGACCAAGCCATCTTTTCACTTCAAAATAGATTTGAACAATTTGAAGTATATGAAAATATTTTTGGTTTTCTATTTAGTGGGAAAAAATTGAGATCATTAAATGATGAGAATTTAAAAAAATATTGTCTTAATCTTGAATGTTCCTTAAAACATAATACTCACTCCGATATTGACGGTTTAGACTTATTTTCTGAATTAAAAGTGTTAAGAGAAATCATAAAAGTAGAAGACAATACTCTAATTGAGATACTCAATCAAATAAAAAGACTTGATTCTTTTCCAAATGCTTACATTGCTTATAGAATAATGTTAACAATTCCCGTAACAGTCGCCTCAGCCGAAAGAAGTTTTTCAAAATTAAAAATAATAAAATCTTATTTAAGATCGACAATGTCTCAAGAAAGATTAAGTGGTTTGGCTATATTATCGATTGAAAAAGAATTATTAGAAGAGATTGACTACACAAAAATTATTAACAATTTTGCATCTCAAAAAGCTAGAAAAATAGATTTAAAATAAAAACATTTATAATTTTTTTTAAGGGCCTCTAATTTGATTTTGGCCTTAGGCCACCAATGGGTTTGAGCCGCCCCTGGATACCACAAATTGAAGAGAACTTTAATTTGTGTGGCTCTCTAACTCTACCTGTTCTTATTTTCAAAATATCTTGGGTGAACACATGACACTAAGATTCAATATCGAATGACATGTGCCACTCCTAATTGAACTTGCAAATTCCAAATCGTTGACATGAGTCGAGAGCGAGAAAGTTTGGCAAAAGAAAATTAGATTTCAAGATCTGATTTTGGATTTGGGAAGATGATGAGGTACTTTCACCTATAGTAGTTCCATCGAATTTCTTCTGCATAATTGTATTACTTCCTCACATCTCAAAAGCTATTAAACTATAACAAATTATGATAGTTTTGCATGGTGATAATATTGGACATTGTGCAGATAAGCTTCACATACAAGTTTATCGCTGAACACCAGATTCAACTCAACAATACGCATTATTTCCAAAAATAAAAACGATTTCTTTCCAATTCCAAGTCTTTCTAGTTCTTTCAAAAAGTGAGGTGTTACAAGATGGATCTCATTTTTTCCTTTTTTTTCAACATAATAATAATAATAATAATAATAATAATAATAATAATAGTGATGGTGATAATGTGAGTATCGTCAATCCCAAGACTATGGTTTCTCAAGAAAATTCTGTTACTAATGCTGCAAAATAGACCATACAGATTCAAGATTTTAAGCTAATGGGTAATAGTGTCTTTTTTCCATCAATAAGTGCACATTATGTTAGTTGCACATTTAGGATTTTAAGTTTTTAGCATTTAACTTCTTGTCTTTCTAAATTTATAGATTCATCTACTATTTTAAGTGCAGATTCATCTACTATTTATTGCGGAAAAAAAATGGCTCACATGAAGTTTAAGAACAGCACATACCTAAGTGTAAGCGATAGAAAATCCAACCTTTATAAAAGAGTAACAAGCTTGTTCAAGAAAGCACAAAAGTTATCAAATCTATGTGAAGTACAAATTGGAATAACTATTTTTAGTTCAGATGAAGTTCTTTTACGGCCATTCGAAACTGAAGCTATGGAAAAAGTCCAGTGGTATTTAAGCCTTCCCTAATTTGAAAGGATGAATCATCTAGTTTTAAATGAACCTCTTCTTATCAAAATTGTGAAGGATCAAGAAGAAAGAATTAAGAAATTGGAACAAAAGTATGGGGACAAAAAAAATGGAGTTGTTGTTCAATGAAGTTATAGAGGGTAAAAGTACCCATGAACTTGATGTTGAAGAACTTAAAGGCTTGATTAAGTTATGTGCTCTTAAGAATGCTAAAGTTGCTGAATGAGAGAAACAACTTCATGAACATGATCAACCAATAGAAGGTAATGACAACAATGTTGAAGAGAAGAATGATGGCCGTCCCAAAATTTAATTATGATTAAGCATTTACTGCTTTTATTGTTGAGACAATAGTAATTTTATATTTCATATCGTTTATCTATCCTTATTATCATGTTGTTTGTTTTATTGATATGTTGAAGTTATATTGTTTTCTTGAAAAAATTGTCTTATTGTTGTTCATTCAATATTGCTATGGGTACAATTTACAATGTTGTTGAATATTTTTTTTCTGTCATATATATCCTTCCTCCTTCTTTCTCTTTAGCTTGAATAATTTTAAATTAATTTATTCTATATAAATATTAATGGAGACATTTTGATTATTTATAGAATTAATGAAATTTTTTTATTGGTCGAGAACTCGCCATCATAAAAAATAAAAATATCTATCATAAGTGTGATGCCAAGTCCTTTTTCCAGAATTCTTCATGGATAGTAGAATAACTATAATAAGCCATAGTTCGTTTATTTATTATAATATAAGGTATGATTTAAAGTCATTTAATTCTGGATGATTGTATCAAAATATTTAACTAACAAAATCAGAAGAAAAATTAAAGAAATAGATTTAATTTTTCTTTTTTCTACTCCGGAGAGATATGTGGTAAGTATTACAGAGTTTACTAACTCTCAACTTCATGGTTTATTTATATCTATATCTATAATCTATAATATATTAAAAGCATAAAATATATGGTAAGAGGAAAATATATAGTAAAGGATACTAGGAAACTTGATGATTAATAAGTCCTAAAATATGTGGTAAGATTATTAGAAAGGTTAATAATTAAAAAGTCCTAAAATATATCATTAAAAAGAATAGTTTAATAAATAAGGAGTCCTTGAATATATCCTAAATCTACTTCATGGATTATATTCTCTAAAATAATTGTTAGACTTTCTAGTTTTTTCAAGTATTTTAAAAAAGTGCATAAAGAATTCATGACTTAAAAACTAATTTGCTCATCAATTTATTTCAAAGTTGGACAACAAAATCTGTTCTTTTTGTAGTGTGCCTGCAAATGAAAATATGAATAAAAAAACTTAGAAACAATAGGAATATAAGTAAAAGTATAGAAAGGTCCCTCTTTGTAAAAATAAATAAATAAATCTTATTTAATAATGGAATTGAGCATCCGATTTTATGTGATTTATTGATACATACAAGTTACACCTTCAATTGAATGCAAGATGGTTGTGAATCGTGATAAATATGATGACTCAAGTAGAGCCGAGATCAAATGCATAAGAAATGTATAGGTTGAAAAAATAAGTATCTCAATAAGCTACCTGATATATCCTAATTTAGCTTTCAAACGAGATGATGAAATAATTAAACTACTAATTACACTAACATTTATCTAAGAGAATTTATAAAATATCGAAAATGCAATACTTGAGCAAAAAAGTTATCAACTCTATGTGATGTACAACTTAGGCTAATTATTTTTTGCCTAGGAGAAGTTAGGGAAAGAGTCGAGAGGTAATATTTAAGCATTTCCAAGTTTAAAAGGGTGAATAATCTAGTTATAAATAAAACACATTAACAAAATTGTGAAGGCACGAGAAGAAAGCAATTAGGAATATGGAATAAACGAATGAGGATAAAAAATAGAGTTGTTTATTAATGAAGTTGGTGAAGGAACAAACATCTATGAACTCGATATCGGAGAACTTAAAAGCTTGATAAAATGTACTTTGGACATTGATCTTAAACTCCAAGAACCTAAAAATTCCTTACTTCAACCCTAATAATTAATTACCCTAGTTTCCTCAAAAGGTATCGCGTAAAGTTACATCTTCTAATGCCTCACTAATTTTCCAACCATTTTATAATTTTGTGGCAAAAATGAAAATGTCAACCCCCCATATAGCTACAACTACTCTTTCTTATAGAAGCTTAAAGTTGCAGTGTTAGAGTGGGTAAATGTCCCACACTGATTGAGGAATGGACTAGTGGTTTGTTTATATGGACTTGGGTAATCCTCCCTCATAAGTTAGCTATTGAGGGAAGGATTTCTCAAGTCCATTTAAACAGACCACCACATTAGTTGGGGAATGAATTGGTGATCTGGTTAAATTGATTTGGCAATCTTTCCCTCATGAGCTAACTTTTTGGGTTGAGAATTTATAAAATATCAAAAATGCGATACTTGAGCACAAAAGTTGTCAACTCTATGTGATGTACAACTTAGGCTAATTATTTTTTGCCTAGGAGAAGTTAGGGAAAGAGTCGAGAGGTAATACTTAAGCATTCCCAAGTTTAAAAGGGTGAATAATCTAGTTATAAATAAAACACATCATAATAAAAATTGTGAAGGCACGAGGAGAAAGCATTAGGAAAATGGAATAAAAGAATGAGGATAAAAAATAGAGTTGTTGATTAATGAAGTTGGTGAAGGAACAAACATCTATGAACTCGATATCGGATAACCTAAAAGCTTGATAAGTTAAAGTTATTTATTCTTAAGAAGGCTAAAGTTGATGAAATGAAGAACCAACTTCATGAACATGATCAACCAATAGAAGGTAATCACAATGTACATGTTTTATTAAATCTCTTTTATGCTAGGCATACAAATGCTACTTGATGATGTTAATAACAACGAATCTGGTTCACTTTGGCGCAAGCGTACCAAATAATAATGAAGCAGTTCAAATAGATAAATTGGAGATTGGTACTTTATAATAATTTAGAGAACTTTCACTTTAGTTGTTTCATGCAAAATTTTTATATGAATACATAAATATTTTGGTTACCTTAGAATGTTGTGATGTATTGAATGAATTTTTAAAAAGTGAAAAATAATTAAGATTTTATAGGAATATATAATATCTATTGACATTTGTGAACAATTTCATTCAACCAATCATCTAGTTAAGAAAATATTTTTCATGATAAAATGTATTTTGGACATTGATCTTAAACTCCAAGAACCTAAAAATTCCTTACTTCAACCCTAACAATTAATTACCCTAGTTTCCTCAAAAGGTATCTCGTAAAGTTACATCTTCTAATGCCTCACCAATTTTTCAACCAATTTATAATTTTGTGGCAAAAATGAAAATGTTAGCCCCCTATATTGCTACGATTGCTATTGCTGCTACTTGGGGAAAAACAAATAAAGACAAAATACATGTATAGAAGCTTAAAGTTGCAGTTTTAGAGTGGGTAAATGTCCCACACTGATGGAGGAATAGACTGGTGGTTTGTTTATGTGGACTTGGGCAATCCTCTCTAATAAGTTAGCTTTGGAGGGAAAAATTTCTCAAGTCCATATAAGCTAACCACCACATTGGTTGGGGAAAAGATTAGTGATCTGTTTATATGGATTTGAGCAATCTTCTCCTCGTAAGCTAACTTTTTGGATTGAGTTAATCCAGGTGTCATCAGAGCCAAGTCCATTCATGTTTGGGCTTCCGGTCCGCTCTAGTTGGGCCTGAGCGTGAAAGAGGGTGTTAGAGTGAGTAAAAGTCCCCATTAGTTGGGGAATGGACTGGTGAATTACTTATATGGACTTGAGAAACCTCCCCTTCATAATTAGCTAGCTTTTAGAGTTGAGTTAGACTCAAATATCATATCGTTATCGGCACCAACTTTTGGATCAACACTTCAACTATGCTAGTGCCCAAATAGACGCCCCTTCTTGGCAGAAGTTTTTCCTTGAAAATCCTTAAATCGATAAACACATGAAGTACAAATATTATTGACATGTCAAAAGAATGAATCACAGAATGCAGGTGTGATAAGAAAAGAGAAAAACACTTTTTATTAAATAAAAAAATATCTTTAAAGGAGAAAAAAGAAAAAAAGAAAAAAAAAAAGTAAACCCTCACTTGTTTTCTTTTTAGGTAATAAATAAGGTAATTAGATCTCAAAGTTAAGAAGGCAATTAACATAATTTAACATTTTTCAAGTTAAGGAGTTCATACTTTTGATATAGTGTAGATTTATTAGATTTATTTTGTTTTCTTTTTCAATAAATAAGGTAATTAGATTTTTAAAGTTCATTAGGCTATTAATGTAATTTAATTTTCGAGATACAAAATTTCATTCATTAGGTTATTAATGTATTCTTTATAAAATATAAAATAAAATAACATGCTTGTTTAAGAGAGCACAGAGTTATCAACTCTATCTCTGACTTCAACCATAATAATTTTGTGGCAAAAAAGAAAATGTCAACCCCAATACTGCTACGAATGCTCTTGCTGCTACTTGTGAAAGAAAAAAGAACTAGTTGCGGAATAGATTGGTAGTCTTTTTATATGGACTTGGACAATTCTCTACTCAAAAGCTATCTTTTGAGGAGATGATTGTTCAAGTTCATATAAGGAGACTAGCTTGGGAAATCATCCCCTCATTAGCTAGCCTTTTGGGTTGAGTTAGGCCCATATGCCATATCTTGACATGGTAAGTTAGCTTTTTGGATTGAGTTATGTAACACCTCGCTAATTGAAAGAACTATAAAGAACTAGAATTAGAAAGAAACCGTTTTTGGAAATAATCAAATTTGGAAAGTTTGACTAAGTTAAGCTAAGAATGAGTTTTGGGTCAACTTTAAATGACTATAAATCCTAGAACAGGATGAGTTAGGTGGGCTACAAGATTCCGTAGGGAAGATCTTTGAATTATCTTTTTCAACGCCACCAAGTTTGCTCAATTTCGAGTTCGTATGAAGGAGATATGCCTATTTGAAGTCGGGTTGTCTAGATAAGGAAAGTCTAAACCGGATTTTGGAAGGGTATTATGGTCTTTTCACTACCCAATTAAATTATTTCGTTTTTTGTAATTACTTAGGGGTCTAAACTGAATTGGATCAGTTTACGCACTCAAAGATTTCACGCTAGATTTTTTTAGAGAAAGAACACAAGAGGAGAAAGAGCCAAAGTTCGTCGTTCTTGAAGTTTAGCTTGTGGATTTCGCCAAGGGTTAATCCCTACAAGGTATGTGAGTTCACATAGTGTTGGGTTCGTTCACCCACGTGCCAAACATGTTTATTTCAGTGTATTTTTCTTCCTAAAAGATTGAGGATTTAGTGTTCTTGAGTTGTGTTCTTGAATTGCTTTCATTCTTGAACTTGGATGGGATTGATGAGTTTCTTGAGATAGTTTTATCGACTTTAAGAGTTGTTTTGAGTTAGAATCTTGTGTACATATATTAGGTATCTGAATCTAGAGAGGAATTGAGAAAAATAATCAAATTTAGGTGAATTGGAGTGAGAAAACGAAGAAGGAAAACGTCGAGCAGATTTTGGCACGCAAGTCCACGTCCCGGACTTGCTCCCCCAGTGCACAAAAATCACGTCCGCATCGCGGAGAGGACGCGGACTCCTCTATTTCAAAATTATTTTCGCGATCAAATATTTAAATGCATCTCCGCATCACAGACTTGTTTCCAGACGGGGATTTCTTGATCATTTCTCATGTTTAACTATCTAAAAACACTCCTAAACATCACAAGATCTTTTCTATCACAAATCACAACCTTGAATTCATAATTCAAATTCAAGGTAGAGTTAAGAGTCAATTCTTGAGAGTTCTTCGAGTCATTTTAAGAAGTCATTTGCAAATCTTTTAAACTTGTTTTAAGACTTAAGCATTAAGAGTGAGAAAGAGTAGAGCCGAGTTCATTTCCTTAAAATGATATATGAGGACTATGTATTCCCAAATGAGCAAATGTTTTCACATTTAAGATGAGAGGAAACATTGATGAAAGTTTCCATGAGCAGTTTTGAGTTCCATCTCTTTTAAGAGATAAGTTTTTGAGTAATAATCTCAAACCACAGAGAAAGAGTTATGTTTTAAGCATATGAGTTAAGTATATTTTGGGAGTAGTATTGAGCACCGATATGGGGACGAGTTCATAACAACTCAAAGTCTCCATAAATCATGTAGCCAACGTGGGTAGAAAAGGGTCATACTTTTTAGATGATTCCTTAATGCTTTTTAGCTTAGACTAGTGGATCCACTTAGTTGAGGCGCTCTATATACCGACAAGTTATAGGACAGTTCAGGCAGCGTAGGCGAGACGTTGTATCATCACATAACTCATAATGATGGTTGTCGGTTAAAGAAACTCCCACAAAATTATATTACTTTATTATATGATTACTTTGAGTTTCTATTCATTGTTTAAATGCTTTATATAAACTACACATTTACTGTTGTTTAATTCTGCATTTGAGTTGAGTATCCATGAGTTGAGTAAAGCTGAGGTAAGTGTTTCTTTCAGAATTCAGTTCAAGCTTATGTCATGTTTAGTTTTCCCCTCGCATGCTCGTACATTCAATGTACTGATGTCATTTGGCCTGCATCATTTTATGATGCAGATACAGGTAACTAGGATCAGCATCTGGCGCTTCATTGATCCAATTGAGCATTTCAGAGCCATTTGGTGAGCCTCCTTGCTTTCCGGAGGATCCCTTTTATTGCTTTATTAGTTCAGTTGTAGGATGATTGGGGGTTTTGTCCCGATATCCCTCACAGTTTTAGAGGCTTCATAGATTGATAGTTATAACTCTTTTGTCTTTTCATTTTCAGTTGTTTATGTTAAGACTTGTTGCTATGTTGTCTAGTCGATTGTTTCTTTTAAGAAATTCTAAGTTGTTGATTGTTCTTGTTATTTAAGTCTTCCGCTAAGATTTAATCCAGACCAAGAGTTCACTTGGGGCCAGCAGTGGTTCTTGAGTACCAGTTCCGCCCAGGGTGTAGTCTCGGGGAGTGACATGTTAGGCCCATATGTCATATTTTTACATGGTATCAAAGTTAGATTCATCTCGTTTGGGCTTCCTATACATGCTTCAGTAGGACCTGGGCGTGAAGGGGGTGTTAGAGTTTGTAAAAGTCTCACATTAGTAAGGGAATGAATTGGTAGTTCTGCTTATATGGACTTGAGTAATTCTCCCCTCAGAAGTTAGCTTTTGGGAGTGAATAGTTAGGTTCATGTATCATATCTTTACAGACATCAACTGCCGAATAGATATTTCAACTATATATGCTAATGCCCACACATACATCCCTTAATTCTTAGCAGAAGTTTTTCCTTGAAACCATGTAATCGATAAACCTCACACATGAAGTACAAATATTATTGACATGTAAAAAAATGAATCAGAGAATGCATATGTGATAAACCATAAATTCGAAAGAGATACGAACGATAGATTGTAAAGAAAGTTGTGATGGTAAATAGAGGTAGCTCAATTCATACATGATAAATATAGGAATAAAAACAAGAGTTTGTACTAGAAATAATAAACGCTTGATGATCTAGAAAGATAAATAGTTTGATAATTGTTAGAGCTTAACAATCAAAAGATTTATTAGAAAAGTAAAATATTTGATAACTTTCTAAAATCTCTCCTCATACTTGAAAAGAACTCAAAATAGTGTTTGAGCTTCACCATCAAAAGATTTATTAGAAAGATAAAATATTTAATAACTTGTCTAAATTAATTCTCTCCTCATATTTAGGGAAAAAACAAAAGTTTGTTTGAGCATAACAACCAAAAATATTATTTGAGCTTTGTTTTGGACATAGTAGCAAGGTAATTATTGTATTTCAAACTTTTGTTGAGTTTCTTATAATAAAAAAAGTATAATCAATTACTTGTTGATTATCATTACTCTGTTACTTAACTCACTTATGTAACTAGGCTTTTTTTTTTATAAATTGGTAGGTTGATATAGAGATCTTTGTGTCAATAAAATATTACACAGTTAATTTGAAATTTTATGGATGAAATCATTTAATTATATTGTCACGACCCAGACCGTCATGTTTGACACCCACACTAACACTCCGGTAGGAGAACCATTACTACAACCTAAACCAAGCAAATAATCTAAAAATTAAGGCATTTAAGTCAAACACTAAGGAAATAAAAATAGAGTTCCCATAAACTCTAACAATAATAACTAACAATGCAGAAGAATAACCTAGAACCTGAAGGTCAATGTACCAAAACATCTAACAAATGATCCAAGTCTAAACAAGAAGGGATACAACTCCATACTAATGAACTAATCAACTAACTAAAACAGATGTCTAAGTCCGGAAATGGTGGACATAGACAAAAGAGAATTCCATGGAAGCCCGGAAAAATTGGCTCACCCTTGAATTCGAAGCAACGATCACTGATCTCCTAAGCGAGCTCTGTCAATAGCCGCTTGAAGATGCCCTGCACTCAATAAAAATAAGAGCAAGTGCAGAATTAGTACACAACCACAGTGTACTGGTAGGTTCACGTGGCTATCCTACTAGTGCAACATAAATAAGTCAAGATAATCATTATAATCACATGCATATATATCGAACATATACAATATGATCAATATTTACGAACAACGAACAACTTCACATTTAATAGCACACCATTGGTCCTCTCACGGAACCCAAACTCAAACAGTTAGCATGTCGGAACGTGGCAACCGATCCCATATTTATGCCGGAACGTGGCAATCCGATCCAAGTTAGTTATGCCGGAACGTGGCAACCGATCCCATTCACACACCACAATCACAATCACAAGTATATCATCAAGATCATACATTTAAGTCATGATTTCATGGCAATCATCATTCATTATCTCAATTACCACAAGTGTGATCAACATTGCAACATTCATATAGAAACAAGCATCATAATGAAACAAGAACAAGCATACATCACACAATCATAGAATCACAACCATCACCTACCTTGAAACAAGCTTGAAACCCTAAGAAACTTGATCTTTCCCTTTCCAAATTCATTCCGCTTGTTCTTGGTCTATAAACAATCAATATAATACGGGAATCAATAAACAATCACTAATTACCCGAATCACTAACAATTCTACGAACTCTAGATCATACCCATGATCCCAATTATCCAATTGAGGGTTGTCACCACCATAGAATCTATAACAAAACCCTCCCCCATCAATATCCACCCATTCTATTACGTTCTACGGATTGAAAAATGGATTCAAGGAGTGAAAAGCTTACCTTTAGACTCAAGAATGGTGAAAAACAAGTAAGAGTCGCCTAGGATTCGTTCCTTAGCTCTAAAAGTTGAAAAGTGCCAAATAAGGTCGTTTAGGGGTTTATTTACGACGTTAAGTCGCGTCAGTCCCATTGCAGCGGCCCTCACCCCGTTGTAGCAGCCCCGCCAAAGTGACCAGAACCCCCGCCCCAGTGGCTTCCGCGTAACAGTGAGCTATTCGTCTTTCATCTACGATTTTGAGTCTCGTTGTACCCCCCACAACGACCATCATCTCGCTGCGGCGGCCACACTAAAGCGGCAACTATCCCGCCAAAGCGGTTCAAACAAAACCAAAGGGCTAATTAAAAGAATTCCAAAATACCATTTCACAACACACCTCTAACCCACGACGATCAGAAAATACCCTTTACGCTAAGATCGATTCTGGCAGTTCTACTCACCCGAATTCAATTCCCTAAAGTCGTACAGATTCTTTAATGAGTTATCTAACTACTCATGTAATAAAAACCATAAGAGATCCACCCGATTGTTACCAGATTTCTCTACACCTCAAAGATTTTGATTTCGTCCAAATTTGGATAAGGTTGGAAAAATCCAAAAACTACGGAAAAAAAATTCGACCCCAAATTTCCCCCCATTGGCTTTTCTGTAACGACGGGAACGAGTCGTTACAATAGATACCAATTTACCCATCACTCGTCCCTAAGTGACAAAATTTTGGAAAAGTAGGCTAACGAAAGAATAAAGTAGTACTCGAATCGATGAACAATTGGGGATACTTCTCTCGCATGCCCCTCTCAGTCTCCCAAGTAGCTTCTTCAACTGGACGATGCTTCCATTGAACCTTCACAGACTTAATCTCCTTGGTCCTCAATTTGCGTACATCATGATCAAGGATTGCAATCGGTTCCTCCTCATATTGGAGGTCCTTGTCTAACACAATTGAGTCCCACTTAATGATATAATCCCCATCACCATGATACCTCTTCAACGTGGATACATGAAACACCGGATGAACACTCGATAAATTAGGAGGTAAAGCCAATTTATACGCCACCCATCCCACACATTCAAGAATTTCAAATGGACCAATGTATCTAGGATTTAGCTTACCCTTCTTACCAAATCTCATCACCCCTTTCATGGGTGATACCTTAAGAAGAACATTTTCACCGGATTGAAACGCCATGTCTCTTACCTTATGATCCGCATACTTCTTTTGTCTACTCTGGGCTGCTAGAAGCTTAGCTTGAATACTCATCACCTTATCTTGAGCATCATTCACTAAACCAACCCCCAACGCTTTCACATCTCCAGCCTCAAACCATCCTATGGGTGATCTACATCCCTTCTCATAGAGTGCCTCAAATGGTGCCATATCTATGCTGGAGTGATAACTATTATTATAGGAGAATTCACACAAAGGTAAGAACTTATCCCAATGCCCTCCGAAATCAATTACGCATGCCCTCAACATGTCTTCCAATACTTGAATAGTCCTCTTCGATTGTCCACCCGTCTGTGGATGAAGGGTTGTACTAAAGGTGAGTTGTGTGCCCAATTCATCATGCAATTTCCTCTAAAACTTGTATGTGAATTGGGTATCACGATCTGAGATGATAGAGAGGGGCACCCCATACAACCTCACTATCTCTTTCACATACACTTTAGCCAATTGTTCAGCATTATAATCAATTCTTACTGGAATAAAATGGGCTGACTTAGTCAATCTATCAACCACTACCCAAATAGAATCAAACTTCCCTAAAGTCTTGGGAAGACCAACCACAAAATCCATGGCTATTCTTTTTCACTTCCATTTCAGAATTGGCATTGTTTGAAGTAAACATGCGGGCCTTTGATGTTCATACTTCACTTGTTGACAATTTTGACACTTCGCCACAAACTCCGCTATGTCTTTCTTCATGCCCGACCACCAGTAAATTCACTTCAGATCTCTATACATCTTGGTCACACCCGGATGAATCGAATATCGCGAACCATGAGACTTTGCCAACAATTTCTCAATCAAGTCATCTACTCTAGGAACACATATTCTGCCTTTGAAATTGAGTACACCATCCGCATCAAGAGTGGTCTCTTGCTCTTTACCAATCGCAATCTTTTTTCTAAGCTCCTCCAAATTCTCATCCTTAAATTGTTTGGCCTAGATCTCTTCAATGAAAGTGGCCCTTACTTCAATACTAGCTATCACCCCACCTCTTTCTGAGATGCCCAACTACATGAACTTAGACTCTAAGGTCTGAATTTCCTTAGCTAAAGGTCGCTTGGATACACTTAAGCAAGCTAAACTCCCATACTCACTGCTTTCCAACTCAAAGAGTCTGCCACCACATTAGCCTTACATGGGTGGTATTGAATGATCACGTCATAATCTTTAAGTAACTCCATCCACCTTCGCTGTCTCAAATTCAGATCCTTTTGAGTGAACACATGCTGCAAACTACGATGATCAGTAAATACCTCACACTTGACCCCATAGAGGTACTGCCGCCATATTTTAAGAGCAAACACTACTGCTACCAACTCTAAATCATGCATTGGGTAATTCCTCTCATGCACCTTCAATTAACGCGAGGCATAAGTTATAACATTCTTATCTTGCATCAACACAACACCCAAACCAGAATGTGAAACATCACAATAAATAATAAAATCTTTACCTTCAACCTGTAATGCTAGAATGGGCGCGGTCAAGAGAGTCTTGAGCTTTTGAAAGCTCTCTTCACTTTTCAGTCCATTCAAATGGTATCTCCTTTTTAGTCAAATTAGTCAAGTGAGTAGCAATGGAAGAAAAATTATTAACAAATCAACGATAATAGCTAGCGAGTCCCACAAAACTCCTAACTTCCGTCACAGAGCAAGGCCTAACCCAATTCTTAACCGCTTCAATCTTTTGAGGATCTACCATTACCCCTTCTTTTGAAACTACATGTCCCAAAAATGTTACCGATTTTAACCAAAATTCACACTTAGAAATTTAGCATATAACTTTTTCTTCCCAAGAACACCCAAAACAATACGAAGATGGTTGATATGCTCTTCTTCACTTTTCGAATAAACCAAAATATCATCAGTAAAAACTATAATGAACGAATCAAGAAATGGTTTGAACACCCCATTCATCAAACTCATAACGAGTTCTAAATGCCATCTTGGGTATATCTTCAAGCCTAATTTTCAATTGATGGTAACTAGATCTCAAATCAATCTTAGAAAAACTGGTGCACCTTGCAATTGGTTAAAAGGATCGTCTATTCAAGGCAAATGTTACTTGTTTCGAATAGTGATTCTATTTAATTGTCGATAATCTATACACATCCTCATACTACCATCCTTTTTCTTAACAAACAACATCAGAGCACCTCAAGGGGAAGCACTAGGAGGAATAAATCATTTATCAAGAAGCTCTTGGATTTGAGCCTTAAGCTCTCTTAATTCTGCTGGAGCCATGCGATATGGAGGGATAGAAATGGGGCGCGTACTAGGCTTTAAATCAATACAAAAATCTATCTGTCTATCCGGAGGCATACCAGGCAAAGCATTTGGAAACACTTCACTAAATTCAGACACCACAGGATAGACCCAATGGATGGAGCCTCAATCTCAACATCCCTAACATGAGCCAAATAAACCAAACAACCCTGCTCTACTAATTTGCTCGCCCGACTGGAGGATATAATCTTAGCTTGCTTAGTCTTGTACACCCCTTCCACTCTAATTTTTCCCTTCCCGAAATTTCTAGAGTTACAGACTTAGTATTACAATTAAGCACAACATAATAAGGGGACAACCAAGTCATGCCTAAGATTATGTCAAAGTCAATCATATCCAAAATCACCAAATCAGCCCAAGTCTGATAACCCATAAACAAAATAGGACAAGCACGATAGACATAGGTGACTATGACTGACTCTCCAACTGGGGTAGAAACACGAATAGGGGCATCAAGTACATCACAAATCATATCAAACTCGGAGGCAAATCGCACAGATACATAAGAATAAGTAGAACCCAGATCAAATAACACATTAGCCATCCGATCACACATAAGAATAGTACATGTGATCACCGCATCAGATGCATGCCTCCACCTCATTCTTGCTCGAAAAAGCATAACATTGAGCCCTATCATCTTGACGAGCTACTTATTTTCCTAGTTGCGCGTTACCCCTACCTCTGTTACCATTTCCTCTACCTCCAAGGCCTCGTTGATTACCTCCTCGCCCACCTTCTGGACGTCCTCTACCATTGTTACCATTCCCCGTGGGTACAACTGCTTTAGATGGCTGTTGCGCGAACTCAAACACACGTGGATGGGGATAATATCTCCTCATAATCCCAGGTTCTCCACAATTATATAAAGTACGATCAAAAGATGGTTTGCTGCCCATCGAAGGCGCGACAATCTGACTATCCTGAAAATTATGAGATGGAGCTCCCGAGTAGTTACCTGTAGAGGCGGGCATATTGGACTGAATTGGTTTGGCTGCAAGTGTTGGCCTTCCAGACCCCTTAGAGTAAGAACCTTGAAAGTTACCCAAATTCTTGGCCCTTTTTGCCCAAGCCTTAACTTGATCGTCTCGCCCCCCCCCCCCTCCACTTTCTTAACATAGTCTATCACCTCATTAAAGCTTCTCCCTGCAGAAGTCATATGAACAGATAATACTTGCAACTCAGAATTCAAACCTCTAATAAATGTTTGGATCCTCTCCTCCTCAGTAGTAACCAATTGCGTAGCATATCTAGATAAAGCATGGAACTTGGCCTCATAAGCAGCCACAGACATGCCACCTTGGTCTAAAGCCATAAACTCATTTTTCTTACGATCCCTCAAGCTTCTAGGCCATACTTATCCAGAAACAGAGCATGAAATTGGGTCAAAGTAAGTAGAGGTAAAGTAGAAGATTTGCACTCAATATAAGCTCTCCACCATTGCTTAGCCTCCCCTTGAAGTTGGAAAGACACAAACTCAACCCCATGTTGGTGAACAATACCCAATTTATGTAGCCTCTCATAACAGTCTAGAATAAACTCATAAGCATCTTATGTTTCGAAACCAAGAAATACCAGAGGATTAAGCTTCAAAAACTTAGTCAACATGTCATGCTCATTACCGGTCATAATGGAACCCAACAAAGGACAGAAGAAAGCTTTAGTACCTACATTTCCACCCGTCTTGGGCGCAGTGCTAGCAACAAGAGGATTAGTAGGAGCTTGAGCAGATGGAAGCACTCTAGGACCAGGCAACCCTTTCAAGAACACCATAATCTATTGAGCTAACACCGGATCGATGGGAGGAACAACCGCAGTCTCCGCTGGCACCTCTTTCTCTTGTCCATTTTCCTCAATATCCTCTTATATCTTCTCATTATGCGCATGAGGGTTCTCATTCATAGGAACATTATCAATCGGTACCTCATTCACATCAGGCGCTACTCTCCCACAGCCTTTACCCCTAGCTCTTCATCTACCCCTACCTCGACCGCGACTTCTCGTTGCAGATTCCTCAGTTGGAGCATTGACAGGAGCTACGGGCCTAACACCGTTATACCTAATATTAACCATCTGCCAGATACCAATTGGAATCAAGTCATAGCAAGAAAGGAGACAAGAGAAAATAGAGAGATTTCCTAAAGTCCTATAGCCTCTCGAAGAAAAGTAAAGGCGTCCTCGTACCGTTCCGCGAGACTCTATAAGACTCGTTTAGGTACATCGAGATCAACGAAACCTAGGCTCTGATACCAACTTTTTCACAACCCAGACCGTCGTGATTGGATCCAACACTAACACTCCGATGGGAGAACCACTACTACAACCCAAACCAAGCAAATAATCTAAAAACTAAGGCATTTAAGTCAAACACTAAGGAAATAAAAATAGAGTTCCCATAAGCTCTAACAATAATAACTAACAATGCAGAAGAATAACCTAAAACCTGAAAGTCAATGTACCAAAACATCTAACTAATGATCCAAGTCTAAACAAGAAGGGATACAACCCCATACTTGTATATTTCTTGTTTAAAAGTTTTATGTTTACATCTCTATCGTTTAATAAACAATGTTACGTTAACAAATCTATATTTATTGAATTAAAAGAAATTAAAATTGTTTTTTGATTTCAAATCTATTGTAACTTGTATTTGTCATGTTACCAATAAAAAGTATAAGATCATAAAATTAAAAACTACTTCACAGTTTATAATCTTTAATTTAAGATCATAAAATTTAACCATTTTTTTTATTTTAAATTTTATGTCCCATCAAATTAAGACTCTTAAATTGAAACAAACGAATAACAATTTTTTTGGGGCAAGTTCCAAACAAGCAATTTATTAATAATAACGTCTACCAAGTAGTCAACATGCATGCACGCACGATAAGAAATTATAATTCAATATAACTCTATGTTTGAATATAATTCCCTCTTTGCAGACTTCTAATGATAGTCAATTTGATCACATGGCTCAGTAAATTATAATTCAACATAATCACTTATATTAGGCATATATTATCACGAGATTAACTTTTCTCCACTGACAGTGGACAAGCAAATTATATCGTCAGTTCATTTTTAGAAATAATTATTTCTCTCAAGAGATTTAAGTTATCTCCACTGACAGTGGATAAAAAAATTTCATCGTTGGTTCATTTGTAGAAATAATTATTTCTTTTAATTCAATTATTATAATTTTACATTTAAAGATTAATGTCAGTGGACAAGCAAATTATATCGTCAGTTCATTTTTAGAAATAATTATTTCTCTTAAAAGATTTAAGTTATCTCCACTGACAGTGGATAAAAAAAATTCATCGTCGGTTCATTTGTAGAAATACATATTTCTTTTAATTTAATTATTATAATTTTACATTTAAAGATTAATGATTTTTCGGCTTCTCTTTTTCTTTTTCTTTTTTAATTTTTATTTTTTAAAACAAATTTTATATATCTAAGATTTATTTTTTGAAAGAACGTTCAAATATTTTTGATACTATCGACTTTGAGTAATATTTAAATAAATTATTTCTAGAATAGAACAAGATCATAATTTAAGGAAAAAGAAGGTCCGCTGAAATGACAAACAACTACCTTACAAACCTCCACAAGAAGTCTCAAACAAGGAGAAGAGAAAATATATAAAGGTCCGGGCTAGTAACCTACAAAAAAATGAAGTAGCAAGGGGTGAATATCAAACCACACGGTACTCAGCAAATAAACCTCTAAACACAAGCTAAGGGATAGAATACGGGTACTCCTTACACCCCAACCGAACCTCCACAACTACAACCTGCATAAAACCAGCCCAACCTAACAGTTCACAATTTACAACCGCATATCTCAACAACAACATTCTAACAATCACATATTCTCAACAACAAGCTCAATATTCATCAATTACAACCTCCACAACTACAACCTGCTGAAAACCAACCCAACCTAACAGTTCATAATTTACATAGCACACAGCTCAACAATAACACTCTAACAATTACATAACCTCAACAACAAGCTCAATATTCATCAATCAAAGTTCCACAGAAAGGCACTCACAAGATCGGCAAAACACAATATCAAGTTCACTAATGATAAATATGAGCAATGCAATGGAATACAATGTCAAGTATAGTGATACATGTCTGACCTAGTGATACACACCCGTTGTCTCTAAGTCCGGGACCCATGAGGGACATATTTGTCCATGCATCCATCGCGGTGCGCGACACGTCCTTCGATAATAGTATCTATCGCGGCACACGATACATCCCTCGATATATATAATTTGTCACGAAGCGCGACACATCTCTCAAAATGGTACATCCTCTTTAATTTCTTATTCTTTCTCAGGTCACATAACACTTGTCACAATCATATATCAAAACAATGCACATGTTCACAATAATGAGGAGCTAGTCATTTTCATAACAATGCACAATTCACAACAACACAATGATTCAACAAGCCTTTCAAACCATTCTCAACACATCACACACCAACAATTAATCACATTGTCTTTTATTACCCTTTTTTCATCATTAGAATTAATCAATATGGACAAGTCAACCCATCACCAAGTATCATTACCCAAACACATATTACAAGGAAATACATGAATTTCATATACTTAAGAAGGGTTTAGAAATCCACTTGCCTCAGTTAAACAACAATTCACTCCAGGACTCGAGCCTTCCCTTCGTTGAACTTCCCAACTCAAAGCAATCTATTCAAATAAATGACCACAATAAGATTTCAAAATTAACAACACTCACATTACTATGTGTTTAGCCTTGAACCAAAAATTCACCCAATTTTATAATCAAGTTCGTAAATCTTGATGCTAATTAACATTTCAACTATCATATTTTTCAAGTTTCAAGTCTAGGGTTAAGTCATAATTTCTCCAAACACTACAACCCTAATAACTTTCTTATAATATAGTACACCAGATATTTAATTACATATCTCAGTATATCAAACTTGGATCTTAATATGAAAACTATAAGAAAAAATCAAAAATCAATTACATAGAAATTCCATAACACTCAAATTAAGCCTAAACCATTTGCACGGATAATCTGCCTTGAATTCACTTATTACGCTATTATATTCTTGATGAGGCAATCATTAGTTATCATTGAATCATCATTGGCCATATAGAATTTCATTTACTTTGTCTCCAACATCAACCATTCATAAGAAAAATTAGAAAGGCTAGACGCAATGTCACACCCCGAGCCTACACCCTGAGAGGTACTGGAACTCGAAGACCATTGTTGGCTCCAAGCGAACCCTTGTCCTGGCTTACTTAACTCAGCGGAAGACAATATTCATACTTAATGATCAATAACACTTAACTGAACTGAATAATAAGATAACTGAGAATGTTTTAAGGTTAAACATTCAACTTGGCCCAAAAGTGGCAACTCAATTCTTAACAATAAGAAATGATAATGAAGAGACTCAAAGGACTAACATATGACTGTCTATGAAGCCTCTAAAACAACTGAGATGGATGTTGGGACAACCCCACAACATCCTAATGAACTAACTAGAAAGCAATGAAAATAGATCCTCCAGAATGCAAGGAGGCTCACCGACTGACTCTAAACTGCTCACTGGATCAACGGTGCACTGGAATGCCGATCCTAATTACCTGTGTCTGCATCATAAGACGATGCAGTCCAACTGGCATCAGTACATTGAATGTACGAATATGCAAGTTGGAATGCTAAAACAACATAGGCTTGAAAGGGAATCTGAAAGAAACACTTACATTGGCGCTTCTCAACTCATGAATACTTAACTGAACTCATTTCAATATAAAGCAGTTTAAAACAAGTGCAATTTAAAGAAAAGTTGTTTAAAAACATGATGTCAACTCTGTGTATATACAAGGATACAACATAACTCTGAAATATATGTAAAAATACAATAAACTGATGTATATAAAAATACAATAACTTCTATGGGAGTTTCTCTAACTGACAACCATCACTTAAGAGCTATAGTGATGATACAACGATCTTCCTCATGCTGCCAGCGCATCCTATACCTTGCCACATATATAAGACCTGAACTACTAAGAGGATCCACTAGTCTATGTTAAAATGATTCATCTAAAAAGTATGACCCTTTTCCACCCATGATGGCTACATGGTTTATGGGAGTTGCGAGTTGTCTGAACTCTCCCCCATATCGATGCTCAATACTACTCCCAAAATACACTAGCTCTTTATGTTTTAAAAACATACTTCTTTCTGTGATATGAGAATAGTGCTCAAAACTTAGCTTAAAGGCTATCTTGGAAATCTCAGTTTCCCTTCTTGCTTCATTTAGAAAGCTATTACTCTTTGCTAAAAACTATCCCGAAGGTTCTTTGGAAATTTCAGTTTCCGTTCTTATTTAAATGTGAAGACATTTTTAAATCTCTTTGGGAATACATAGTCCCCATATACTTTTTTGAAGAAAAGAACTTCAACTTTACTTTTTACTGAATTCAAAACTCAAGTATTAAAACAAAGTTAAAACTTTTGTAAAAGACTTATGAAAACTTGAAATGAACTTCTCTTACTAGACTCTTGACTTCTCTTGACTTTGATCTTAACAACTCTTGACTTGACTCTTAACTGATCTTTGAATTGAATTATGGATTCAAGGATTAGGGTTGGTGTTTGGAATGATCTCATGTCGTTTAGGAATGATTTTAGATACCTAACCATGAGAAAAGACCGAAAATCAAGATTTAGAAGTGGGTCCGCGACGCGGAGGCATAATTAAATTTTGGTTCTAAAAACGTCTTTTGAGGCAGAACACCTCGTGTCAACTCCGCGACGCGGAGTAGAATTTTTAAAAACTGGGCCTTACGCGCGCGACGCGTGGCTAGCCTCTAATTTCGTCCGATGAAATTTCTTCTTCGTTTTCCAACCCCAATTCATCCAAACTCGGTTCTTTTTCTAAAATTACTTTTAGATACAGATACCCAACAAATGTACCTACGAACCTAACTCGAAAGACTCTCTGATGCGACGTAACGAACTCAGAAACTTCCCAACTCAGTAAAATTCAAGAACAATATATGCATTCAAGAATAGATATCAAGATCATCAATATTCAAATGCTTTTAGGATGAATCCAAACTGAAATTAATATGCTTGGAACGTGGAAGAACAATTCCAACATTATGAGAGCCTCACATACCTGATAGAAGTAGATCCTTGGCAAAACACCAACTTTCTTGATCGATCTTGATGAATTTGCCCTTTTCCTCCTTTTTTTCTCTTCTTCTTTCTCCTTAGCCCTAGCGTGAAATTCTAAATTCTAAAACTGACTAAAATTTGATTTGACCCTTATTAAACTCCTAAAAATGGATTAAAATAATAGGGCAATGAAAAGACTAAATACCCCTTAAAATTCCGGATTGGACATTTCCTTAATCCAACAGCCCAACTTCCAAAGGGCATAATTCACTCATACAAACTCGAAATCACGCAAACTTGGCGGCGTTGGAAAGATAATTCCAAGGGTTTTCCAACCATATCTGGAATCACACCTAACTCATCCTGAGCTAGGAATTATAGCTGTTTGAAGTAGACCAAAAACTCACTTTAACTTACTTAAAAATTTCCAGATTTCCTCATTCTTTCCAAAAGTAAATATTTCCAGATTTTAAACTTCCTTCTAGTTTTTTCTAGTTGCGAGATGTTACAATATCTCCTCCTTGGGAACATTCATCCTCGAATGAGATTACTCTTACTAGGCTTAGGTGTAGCATCAAATTCAAACACCCAACAAGCAATTGCAAACAAAACAACATGCTCATTCATAATTTAAAGAGAACTAAGAAGAAAATTAGTGTCTTGATCTTCACTTTCTTCAGATTCAAAGAGATGTGCAACAAATTGGTTCCTCCAAAGAACTTTGACAGATGCTACCTACTTTGTTCTCAACTTGCGAACTTGGCGATCTAGAATCTGAACAGGAATCTCCTTATAAGATAAGCTATCCTTGATCCCAATATTTTCAATTGGTATGATCAATGAAGGATCGCCCATGTACTTCTTTAACATGGAGACGTGAAATACTGGATGAACAACTGCTAACTCTTGTGGTAGCTCCAACTCATAAGCTACATTGCCAATCCTCTTAGCTATGTGATAAGGTCCAATATATCGGGGACTAAGCTTTCCTTTCTTACCAAACCTCATAACACCCTTCATGGGTGAAACTTTCAAATACACCCAATCATCTACTTCGAACTCTAATGCCCTTCTCCTAACATCAGTGTAGAATTTTTGACGACATTGTGCCGTTTTCAATCTTTCTTGAATCACTTTCACCTTCTCCATAGCTTGGTGAACTAAATCTGGTCCTATCAACCCGGCTTCACCAACTTCGAACCATCCAATAGGAGATCTGCATCTTCTCCCATAAAGAGCTTCATAAGCAGTCATTTGGATGCTAGAGTGGTAACTGTTGTTGTAAGCAAACTCAATGAGAGGTAGGTGATCATCCCAATTCCCTTTGAAATCAATCACACAAGCCCTCAACATATCCTCTAAGGTATGAATAGTGCGCTCTGCTTGACCATCTGTCTGAGGGTGAAAAGCAGTGCTCAAGTTCGCCTTTGAACCCAAGCCTTTCTGGAATGACTTCCAAAACGGTGTAGTAAATTGTGCACCTCTGTCTGAAATAATGGAGATCGGAACCCCATGAATTCTTACCACTTATTGAATATATAGCTTAGCATAATCTTCTGCTAAATAGGTAGTCTTTACCGGCAAAAAGTGGGTTGATTTCGTCATTCTATCGACAATCACCCAAATAGAATCATGCTGCCTGTGAGACCTTGGTAACCCTGTGATGAAGTTCATATTAATCATCTCCCACTTCCATTCTGGAAGTTCTATATTATGAGCCAAACCACCGTACCTTTGGTGCTCTACTTTAACTTGTTGGCAATTTGGACACTTAGCAACAAATTCTGCAATGCTCTTCTTCATACTATTCCACCAATACACTTCTTTCAAATCATGATACATCTGTGTGGAACCCGGATGAATGGAATATCTGGAGCTGTGAGCTTCCTCCATGATCCTCTCTTGGAGTCCATCCACCATTGGTACACACAATCTACCTTGACATCTCAGTACGACATCTCCCCCATGTTCGAAAGCTAATACTTTTTGCTTTTGAACATTTGCCTTCAACTCAAGCAAAATAGGATCTTGGTCTTGCTTTACTTTAACTTCTGGCACTAGTGATGATTCAGCCTCATTCAACACCACTACTCCTCCTTCTGTGGAATCCATTAGTCGGACTACTAAGCGTGCAAGTCTATGCACATCTTTCGCTAACTCTCTCTTTTCTTCATCAACATGGGCAGTACTACACATAGACAACCTACTCAAAGCATCAACAACAATATTAGCCTTACCTGGGTGATAAAGAATACTCATGTCATAATCCTTGAGTAATTCTAACCACCTCCTTTGTCTGAGATTAACCTCTTTCTGGGTGAACACATATTGAAGACTCTTATGATCAGTGAATACATCAGCATGCACACCATACAAGTAATGACGTCATATCTTCAAAGTGAATACTATAACAGCCAACTCTAAGTCATGGGTGGGGTAGTTCTTCTCGTGAACTTTCAACTGTCTGGAGGCATAAGCTATAACTTTGTCGTTCTGCATTAAGACACAACCCAACCCAACTCTAGATGCATCACAATACACCACAAAACCTTGAGTACCTTCTGGTAAGGTCAAAACTGGGGCAGTAGTCAACCTCTTCTTCAATTCCTAAAAGCTTTTCTCACAAGCTTCATACCATTGAAATTTCACTATTTTCTGAGTCAACTTCGTCAAAGGGGACGAAATGGACGAGAACCCCCTACAAACCTTCTATAATAGCCAGCTAAACCCAAGAAACTCCTAATATCAGTTGGAGATGTGGGTCTAGGCCAATCCTGCACTGCCTCAATTTTCTGAGTATCAACTTTAATTCCCTCTTCAGACACAATATGGCCTAAGAATGCCATAGACTCAAGCCAAAACTCACATTTAGAGAACTTGGCATACAACTCCTTATCTTTCAAAGTCTGGAGAACTATTTTGAGATGGCTAGCATGATCTTCTTCAGTCCTTGAATAGATTAGTATGTCATCAATGAAGACGATAGCAAACATATCTAAATAAGGTTTGAAGACTCTATTCATAAGATCCATGAACGCTGGTGGTGCATTGGTCAAACCAAAGGACATGACCAAAAACTCATAATGACCATATCCGGTTCTGAAAGCTGTCTTTGGAATATCATATTCCCTTACTCTTAACTGATGATAGCCTGATCTAAGGTAAATTTTTTAGAAACAGGAAGCACCCTGAAGCTGATCGATAAGATCATCACTTCTCGGAAGAGGATACTTATTATTGATGGTAACCTTGTTTAACTGACGGTAATCTATACACATCCTAGGGAACCCATCTTTCTTTCTCACAAACAAGACCGGAGCTCCCCAAGGTGAGACACTTGGTCGAATGAAGCCCTTATCTAATAGATCATTTAACTGCTCTTTCAACTCCTTCAACTCTGCTGGTGCCATTCTGTATGGCAGAATAGAGATAGGACGAGTATCTGGAATGATGTCTATACCAAGGTCTATTTCTCTCTCAGGAGGGACTCCGGGAAGATCATCAGGAAAGACTTATGGGAACTCTTTTACTACTGGAACTAACTGAATAGGAGGTACCTCAACACTTGAGTCATTAACTCGGACTAAGTGATAGACACACCCCTTAGAAATTAACTTTCTTGCCTTAAATTACGAAATGAAACGACCCTTAGGCACTGCTGAACTGCTTTTCCACTCTAAGACTGGCTCATTTGGAAACTGAAACTTGACTACTCGAGTTCTACAATCAACTGAGTCATAACAGGCATGAAGCCAGTCCATACTAAGAATGACATCAAAATCTACCATGTCTAACTCAATTAAATCAACCATGGTACTCTTGTGATTGACGAAAATGGGACAATCACGATAGACTCTCTCTGCTAGAATAGACTCACCAACAGGCGTAGAGACATTGAATGGTTCACTAAGTTGCTTAGGAATAACATCAAAAAGTCCATAGCAACATATGGAGTTACAAAAGATAAACTCGCTCCTGGATCTAACAAGGCATAAATAGTAAAGTCAAAGACTTGAATCATACCAGTGACAACATCCGGTGAATCCTATTGCTCTTGGCGACTGTTGATAGCATACAAGCGATTTGTTCCTCCGGAAGTAGCCCCTCTAGGTGCAGCTCTGTCTGGTGGAGCAACTGATGAAGATTGGTCTCTATTGCCGCCATTACCATTTCCCTGCTTGTTCTTTGGACACTCTCGTATGAAATGCCCAGTCTGACCACACTTGAAACAACCAGTGGATCCCTCACGCCAAATACCTGAGTGGTTCCTCCCACACTTGGCGCAGGCAGGAGGCTTACTACTCCCTTGCGCCACACTACCCTGGGAATAAGCAGGTTTAGCTCTGAAGTTCTGATTAATGTACTCAACTTTGTTCTTAGGTGCAGGTGCACTAGCAGATGATGGAGCAGGTCCCTTCTGTTTCTGTTGGAAGGATGACCGGTTGGCATTACTTTTCTGTTGCCTGGACTCATTCCCTGTCTTAGCCCTCTTGTTCTTGAATTCCTCTCTATCCCTCAGCTTCTCTTCCTCTACTTGTTGCACATAGACCATCAACCTCGAAATGTCCATGTCCCCAATAAGCATTGCTGCCCGGCCCAACCCAGCAACAAACAAGCTCATCCTACTCATCATGTCCTTAACCATCTCCGGAGCATATCGAGATAGTTGGGTGAAGTTCAACCCATACTGATGAACACTCAAAGAATCTTGCTTAAGTGTAAGAAATTCTCGTACCTTAGCCTCTTTCAATTCTCAAGGAAAGAAACTCCCCAAGAAAGCCTCTTCAAAACATGCCCAACTCGCATGTGGTGCATCCAAGTCTACCCCCTTTCCACTGGTCAAACCAAGTCCTAGCAACATTTTTCATCTAATATGCAGCTAGCTCAACTCTCACAGTATTAGTAACATGCATCACATCGAACACCTTTTTCACCTCCTCAATGAAGTTCTCTGGGTCCTCAGAAGTGCTTGAACCAGTGAAGCTTGGAGGATTCATCATCAAGAACTCACGAATCCTTGAAGTGTCAGCTCCTTCCTATCGAGCTCCCCTCTACTAATCAACCTAGTTAGTCACAGCTTGACTCAACATCCTAATTGCCTCTCTAAACTCAGCATTGGTGACTTTTCCTTGAGGTTGCACTTCAGGTGCATTTGTTAACTCTTGTTCCTCAGCATCGCGTCTAGAAGGACGACCTCTAACAGCTCTTCATAGAGGCATGATTATCTGAAACACGCACAACCACGAATTAGAAGGAACTTCTTAGAAATCAACTCTGACGCACGAAAAGAGTGTGAAAGAAGTGAAGGAATTCCTAAATGTTGAAGCCTCCTAATTATAGATGTGGCGCGCTTCACACTGATAACTAGGACTCTACAGACATGGCTTCATAGACTCCGTAGGACTCTTAAACTCTGGGCTCTGATACCAAATTTGTCACGCCCCGAGCCTACACCCTAGGAGGGACTAGCACTCGAAGATCATTGCTGGTCCCAAGCGAACCCTTGGCCTGGCTTACTTAACTCAACGGAAGACAATATTCATACTTAATGATCAATAACACTTAATTGAACTGAATAATAAGATAACTAAGAATGTTTAAAGGTTAAACATTCAATTTGGCCCAAAAGTGGCAACTTAAGTCTTAACAATAAGAAATGATAATGAAATGACTCAAAGGACTACTAACTGTCTATGAAGCCTCTAAAACAAATGAGATGGATGTTGGGACAACCCCACAACATCCTAATGAACTAACTAGAAAGCAATGAAAATAGATCCTCCGGAATGCAAGGAGGCTCACCGACTAACTCTGAACTGCTCACTGGATCAATGGTGCGCTGGAATGCCGATCCTACTTATATGTGTCTGCATCATAATACGATGCAGTCCAACTGGCATCAGTACATTGAATGTACGAATATGCAAGTTGGAATGCTAAAACAACATAGGCTTGAAAGGGAATCTGAAAGAAACACTTACCTTGGCTCTTATGAACTCATGAATACTTAACTGAACTCATTTCAATATAAAGCAGTTTAAAACAAGTGCAATATAAAGAAAAGTTGTTTAAAAACATGATGTCAACTCTGTGTATATACAAGGATACTACATAACTCTGAAATGTATGTAAAAATACAATAAACTGATGTATATAAAAATACAATAACTTATGTGGAAGTTTCTCTAACCGACAACCATTACTTAAAAGCTATAGTGATGATACAACGATCTTTCTCACGCTGCCAGCGCATCCTATACCTTGCCACATGTATAAGACCTGAACTACTAAGTGGATCCACTAGTCTATGCGAAAAGGATTCATCTAAAAAGTATGACCCTTTTCTACCCATGCTGGCTACATAGTTTATGGGGGTTGTGAGTTGTCTGAACTCTCCCCCATATCGGTGCTCAATACTACTCCCAAAATATACTAGCTCTTTATGTTTTAAAAACATACTTCTTTCTGTGATTTGAGATTAGTGCTCAAAAGTTAGCTCAAAGGCTATCTTGGAAATCTCAGTTTCCCTTCTTGCTTCATTTAGAAAGCTATTACTCTTTGTTGAAAACGAGCCCAAAGGCTCTTTGGAAATCTCAGCTTCCGTTCTTATTTTAATGTGGATACATTTTTAAATCTCTTTGGTAATACATAGTCCCCATATACTTCTTTGAAGAAAAGAACTTCAACTTTACTCTTTACTGAACTCAAAACTCAAGTCTTAAAACTTAAAACTTTTGTAAAAGACTTGTGAAAACTTGAAATTAACTTATCTTACTAGACTCTTGACTTTGATCTTAGCTGCTCTTGACTTGACTCTTAACTGATCCTTGAATTGAATTATGGATTCAAGGATTAGGGTTGGTGTTTGGAAAGATCTCATGTCGTTTAGGAATGATTTGAGATAGCTGAACATGAGAAAAGACCAAAAATCAAGATTTAAAGGTGGGTCCGCGACGCGGAGGCATAATTAAATTTTGGTTCCGAAAACATCTTCTGAGGAAGAACACCTCGTGTTAGCTCCGCGACGCGGAGCAGAATTTTTCAAAACTGGGCCATTGGCGCGCGACGCGTGGCCACCCTCTAATTTCGTCCGACAAAATTTCTTCTTAATTTTCCAACCCCAATTCACCCAAACTCGGTTCTTTTTCTCAAATTAATTTTAGATACAGATACCCAACAAATTTACCTAAGAACCTAAATCAAAACGACTCTATGATGTGACGTAACGAACTCAGAAACTTCCGAACTCAGTCAAATTCAAGAACAATATATGCATTCAAGAACAGATATCAAGATCATCAATATTCAAATGCTTTTAGGACGAATCCAAACTGAAATTAATATGCTTGACACGTGGGAGAACGATCCCAACGTAATGAGAGCCTCACTTACCTAATAGAAGTAGATCCTTGGCGAAACACCAACTTTCTTGATCGATCTTGATGAATTTGCCTTTTTTCTCCTTCTTCTTTTCTCTTCTCCTTTCTCCTTAGCCCTAGCGTGAAATTCTAAATTCTAAAACTGACTAAAATCTGATTTGACCCATATTAAACTCCTAAAAATGGATTAAAATAATAGGGCAATGAAAAGAATAAAATACCCCTTAAAATTCCGGATTGGACATTTCCTTAATCCAACAGCCCAACTTCCATAGGGCATAACTCACTCATTTGCGCAAACTTGGCGGCGTTAGAAAGATAATTCCAAGGGATTTCCAACCATATCTGGAATCATACCTAACTGATCCTGAACTAGATATTATAGCTGTTTTAAGTTGACCAAAAACTCACTTTAACTTACTTAAAAATTTCCAGATTTCCTCATTCTTTCCAAAAGTAACTATTTCCAGATTTTAAACTTCCTTCTAGTTCTTTCTAGTTGCGAGATGTTACAATATATCCCCCTTGGGAACATTCGTCCTCGAATGAGATTACTCTTACTAGGCTTAGGTGTAGCATCAAATTCAAACACCCAACAAGCAATTGCAAACAAAGCAACATGCTCATTCATAATTAAAGAGCACTAAGAAGAAAATTAGTACCTTGATCTGCACTTTCTTCGAATTCAAAGAGATGTAGATATCTCTTCTTCATATCCTCCTCAGTTTCCCAAGTAGCTTCCTCAACAAATCGGTTCCTTCAAAGGACTTTGACTGATGCTACCTACTTTGTTCTCAACTTGTGAACTTGGCGATCTAGAATCTGAACAGGAATCTCCTCATAAGATAAGTTATCCCTGAGCTAGGAATTATAGCCGTTTGAAGTTGATCAAAAACTCACTTTAACTTACTTAAAAACTTCCAGATTTCCTCATTCTTCCAAAAGTAACTATTTCCAGATTTTAAACTTCTTTCTAGTTGCGAGATGTTATACGCAGTACCTGTTGTCGTTGTATTCGGCTTCCAGATTTTCTTTTTCTTTTTTTTTTCTTTTCTTCTTAAGTTTGTTTAGTCTAAAATTATTTAATCCTACTAATTTATTTTCATTTATGAGCCAAATAGGCTTGGGTTTTAAATAAATTGTGGACTTAGCCCATTAGCCACCAATTTAAATTAATTATTTAAAAATCACCCGTCAACTAAACAATCGTAATTAACAAATAGCTCAAAAATTTTCAAAAAGGATTTTCCGAGTCACTACATTATCCACCACTGAAAATCATGTTCATCCTCGAACATAAGGAAGAAGAAAGAGGAATAACTGACGTTACCAAAAGTCTAAGTTATGACCTACCAGTTGGTGTTCATCCCTCTATGTGAGCTCCTCTTTAAAACCATTTCATCAAGAACAACTACTAAGAACTGAACTTTCGAATCAAACTTTGGCAGACCTACAAACCATGAGTTATTACCAAAACCACAAACTAACACATGAATTCATTTTGAACTGAAACCCTCTGAACAATAACACAACCATCAAGGCAAATCTTTTCTTCACATAACCAAGATAACATTCTGAATCGATACCGGCTACAACTAAAAGTGAACTTGAACCAATCACCACACACTCATAATGCACAAACCATCGCAGATCTTATCAAGATTCCTTTTTCACAAAATAATCTTTTCACGAGCTTAAGTTATAAAAATCTAATATTTAGACATCCGATACTTATCAAGGGAGAATAAAACCTATTTAACCTAAAGAAGAACAAGAGCAAGTAACCACCTAACAAGTGGTACACCCTAATATGCAGAACCTTTAACAACATTATCGAATAACTGTAACTATTCATAGAAGCTCTTCTATAAGTTCTCATATGCAAAGTCGTGCGTGTAGAACCACCGGTATACTTTAACTATCCCAAACAATATCAAATTTGTTATAACTAAAATGACCAAGTATGCCTAAGAATGTCACCCGACTAAGAGGACAATCACAGGATCGGTACACCCGATCCACCACTAGGAATTTACCCAAAGATGTGAAAACATGTGTGGCCATAGACAACTAATCACACTTCAAATCATATCCAAAATAAAGTAGGTGGTCATATCAGAATATACAAAACCAAGGTTGAATAACACTTAATACTTCTTCCATAGTGCCCATATCAAATATTTTCATCCATATGACCTTATCTCTTTGATTTCTAGCCACCCACAATCACCAATCTAGTCTCAATTATAACTGCATACATACTTGGTTTGTCAAACCCCTCATGATCTTCACAATACTCCCTTAAAGTCAACACTCCTAATACTAACAAATCATCATAACCACACTGATCATTTACCTTACTCTCAAGCTGTTACTAGTATCAAAGTCTTCTTAACAAACACATTATCACCTCCAAAATTTTCAAACTATGGCGCTCTCTCTTTCCAAATAAGCATTTTATGATAAATACGAGTCCCACACAAGGCTGATAGCACTAATTTCAAATCAGATAGTACTTTCCATCGAGATAAAGTTATTAAATCACACCCACAGTCAAGTCCACGCAAACTTTCACATACCATGTTTTAACTACCATTTATACCATCATGTACCTCATGCCAAAACTCAAAGAAATCATTGGTCACTCCAATAATTATGTATACTATAAGCTCATAATCTCTACTAACCATCAAATTCCTATGTAACACATCGTAACAGTCTACATCGTCCCATCAACAATGTAGTTTCAATCCCCTTAAAATTCTCATTAACCATGTAGAACTGTAGGTCCACACCGTTTAACATCCATAAGTTACCTATCATATTTTGAACAATCTAGCTCGACATAACCACATAGAATCTTCCATACATCATGGCTTGTAACCTAAATCAAAACTCAATTTTTATAAAAGTTGATGATAAAACCCTAGTAAGTCTATATCGAACCAATTCACATCCATAGTCATATTAGAACTTATATATGAAAATCCATATATCCTTCAACTTTGAACCAAAAGTCTATATGAGAGGTCTTATTCCTTCACATCTCTTAAATTCTTCCCATGATGCAAGTTTTAAATACCTTGGACTCTTAAATACACCAGACTCTTTTTCTTGTCTCTAACTTGCTTACCAATCCTATCCTTTGACCAACAAAGTTTCCATAAACCATGTAGCCATCATGGGTAGAAAAGGGTCATACATTTTAGATGATTCCTTAGTATTTTTAGCATAGACTAGTGGATCCACTTAGTGAGTTAGGTTCTATACCCCCAACAAGGGATAGGACGGTCCTTGGCAGCGTGAGGTAAGACGTTGTATCACCACTTGGGCTCATAATGGTGGTTGTTTGTTAGAGAAACTCCCACATAAACTATATTACTTTATTATAAGTAAAGTTGAGTTTGTTATTGCATTTTCTTTAACGAACTAAGTTGTTTTTACTGTTTTATAAAGCTTTCCATATATTGCATGTGTATTGCTGCTTTACATTGAGTTGAGTATCCAGAGTTGAGTACCTAGAGTCAAATATCATATCTTTGAGTTGAGTATCTTATCTCTAAGTTGAGTATCTTATCCTTGAGTACTTCTGAGTTGAGTAAGTTTGAGTAGTTTTAAGTATCTTTGAGTATTCCTTTAGTTGAGTAAGTTTGAGAAGAGGTAAGTATGTTTCCTTTTTATCAAGTTCAAGCTTATGTTTATGTTTTAGAATTCCCCTTACATGCTCGTACATTCCACGTACTGAGCCATTTGTCCTGCATCTTTTTCATTGTGCAGACACAGGCATTCAGGATCATCAACAGGAAATTTGTTTATACATCCGGGAGTTCGAGTTAGCTATGGTGAGCCTCCTTGTTTCCGGAGGATTTCATTTAATTTTTAGTTTAGTCAGGATGTCGTGGGTCTTGTCCCGAATTCCATCTTTATCAGTTAGAGGCTTCATAGATAGTCAGTATAGTTGAGAAGTCTGTATTATTCATTTATTTTATTAAATATTTTAAAGACTTAAGTTGCCTATTTTATGACAAGTTGAATATATTAGTTTTATTCTAAGTTGTTCATTTGAGTTAAAGTTTTGAAAAGTTGAGTTTATTGAATTTTATTCGGTTCTAAGCTTTTGCATGCTTAAGTTAGTCTTTCGTTTGTAGTCAACCAAGATGAGGGTTCGCTTGGGGACCAACAATGGTTCTTGAGTGCCGGCCACGTCCAGGGTGTAGACTCGGATCGTGACACTAAGATATGTGAATTCATAAAAATATCTTCAAGGTATGAGTTAGTGTTGATAGATAAAAAGATTGGGTTACACAATTGGATTCAAAATTCACGGTTTTCATTGTGAGTTTAGGTTTGTGGTAGCATGTTTTGTCAAGGTATGTATTAGTAAGGTAAGAAATGATCGATCACATTGAGTATGAAGTACTTGGAAGGACTTAAAAATAATTTGAGTAGTAAATTTGGTTACTTTTGATTGTTATACCTAAGGGGGGTTTCACATAATGTTTTAGTTTAGAGGATAAGGTAAATATATCATGGGTTGTTGGTCAAAGGATAGGATTGGTAAGCAAGTTAGAGACAAGAAAAAGAGTCTGGTGTATTAATCCCCATATCGGCGCTCAATACTACTCCCAAAATATACTTAGCTCATGTGTTTGTAAAAACAAAACTCTTTCTTTGGTTTGAGATAATTACTCAAAACTTAGCTTAAAAGCTCTCTTGGAATCGATGTTCCCTTTCTTGCTCAAAACTCTATTGGAAATCTCAGTTTCCTCTCATCTTAAATGTGAAAACATTTACTCTTGGGAATACTTAGTTCCCATTTAACATTTTAAACAAAATGAACTTTACTCTTACTCTTTACTCAACTTCAAAGCTTAAGTCTTAAAACAAAGTTAAAACATTTGTAAAAGACTTTTTAAAATATGGTTCATGTTGAATTATGGACGTGAACGACTCAATGCAAGGTTTTCAGTAACCATTGATAGAACTCAATACTTGGAACTCAAGAACTTCAATGATACTACTCATCTCAAGACTGTTCGACTTATAGTGTTCGTGGGGGATTATGTGAAATGTTCAACTCAAGGACTCAAAGATACTTCTCAAAAGGGATTAGGAACTCAACACTTAAAGGCTTAGAACTTGAAGATACCACTTCTCTGAAGGATGCTCAACTTACGAAGTTCATGCAGAATTATGGGTATGAAACAACTCGACTCGATGGTCTACATAACAATATGGAACTCATGTATACGACTATTCTTATTCTCTGACTTACTTCCTCAAAACTTAGTTCAATTCGATAGTTGATCTCAAAGGATTCACAGTTGAACTCAAAGGCTTTCTTGAACTCTACTTTTAACTCTCTTGAATGTGAATTATGAATTCAAGAGTTATGGTTCATTATAGGAAAGATCTCGTGATGACAAAGTAGACTCATGAACACATTTTTCTCAACCTCTTACTCACTTACTCGAGCCTTGAAACAAATTACTAGAAGTTGTAGAAGACTCCTCAAAAGGGCTCAAAGGGACTTTCTTAGAATGTTCGAATGAATTCTCAAAACTTAACCCTTAACTCTACCTTGAATTTGAATTATGGATTCAAGGGTTATGCTTCGGAATATAGGACCTCTCAATGTTTTAGGAGGGTTAAGATAGTTGATCACAAGAACGGGAGAAGACCCAAATTAAAGAACACTGGCGCGACGCGGAGATGGAATTAAATCTTTGATTGCAAAAAAAAAAAAATTGGGACAGTGGACTCCGTATCCTCTCCGCGACACGGAGAGTGGGGTACTTTCCGGGGGACTAAATGTTTAAAACACCTCTACGACGCGGAGCTGGGCACATATTTTTTTCCGATCTTTTCTTCCTCTCTCAAACTCGAATCAACTCACACCTACTGCAATTCTAAGGTCAAATTTCACGAATTCTTTTAACCCAAAACAATTTCAGTGAAACCCACCCAAGGAACTATCAATTAACTCATCTTATTCGCGAACCCTCGCCTCTAGTACTCAATGAGAACTTCATTATCAAAGAACGAAGCACAAACCTCAAGAACTCAAAAAGATTATCAATATTGGCTAAAACTCCAGAATTTCTCAAGAACTTAATAATTCAATCTCAAAAACGAATTCAAGGATAGAATTAAACATGATTGGCGTGAGGGCGAACAAACCCAACACTATGAAAGCTTACATACCTGAAAGAATCATCTTTTTGAAGAACTTGAAGGAAAATCTAGGAAGATGAACTTAGCCTTAGCGTTTCTTGATTTTCTTGAGCGTGGAATTTTGGAGTGGATGAGAGGGTTTGATTTATGAAAAACTGGTTTTCTACACGTTTAGGGCAATTTAGATGACCTACTAAGGTGTTTTAGGACTAAAATAGCCTTAAATAAATAAATAAAACGAGCTGGGAGTGGGAATGATTTTTCACCAGGCAGTGAGGTCTGTATTGGCTCCGTAACGCGGAGCTGCTGCCAGGTTTGAGCATCATTAGTAAATTAGTCATAACTTTTTACTCAGAGCTCGGAATTTAGCAAACTCGGTGGCGTTGGAAAGAAGACTCGAAGGGCTTTAATTTTCTATCTTGTAGCTCACCTAAATCATCATGTACTAGGAGTTATGGTCGTTTGAAGTTGACTCAAAACTTAAGAAAACTTAAGAATGACTTGAATGTTTTTCTCTTTAGTTCTTCTTGGAACTCAAGGTGCAACATCTAGTGACCTTAATACTCAAGAAATTTTAAATTCCTTGCAAAAATCTCACTCACTACGAAGAACGGTTCAAGTCTTAGCTCAAAAAATTTCTGGGGTATTACACTTAGCCTATAATTGATCGCCTCTTCATCGATCTTACCGTATCCTTTGTCAAAATTCAACTATACCAGTTACCAAACTTAAAACCGTAAAAGAACCTATCACCACACTCGAGTCAAACATGTGTAGACTTCTTTCTCAAATCTTACCCAATTGATTTAACCAATCTGATGAACCTGTGACACTATTACCATAATAAGAGCAAAATATATAGAATCACGTTATCTCTTAACCCAATTCTCAACTCTCTAAAGATATATCTTTGTCCTTTGCAATTAGCGTAAATATCTTTGTTCTCGATTGCCTCTTTCCAATGACTAAAATACATCCCACTAATTCTTTTCATTTGTGACTCTAGTTCATGTCAATTCTATTCGAGTGGTGTCTCAGCACCTCCTAAAACTTTCCATGCAACCACGTTACTCATCAAATAGTAGCAAATCATAACATTAGATACTCGCAAGTCGTCATTACCACAAAAAATCCATTTAACCAACAATCTTTATCATATAGTTGCATCCTAATCACAATCCATCACGAACTCGTATTACCATCAAACTCAGTTATCTCTTGTCATCACCACGAAGTCAACCTTTTCATCAGTATGACATTTTAAACCCAGTTATACCAATCAAATCCAAAGGGCTAACCCACTTTTATATGCACTTTTTGCTAAAATTTTCAATTACATTCACACAAGTATACTCTTTGGGACTTCCTTTACCCATAAACTTGTCATTCTGGTATCTATCCATTCCCTTGGACCTTAAGATGAAATCACCGATCCTCATTTAGAACCCTCGGGATACACTTCTGAACCTAACGCATTAACACCGTATCAACGATCCACCACTAAAATATTCCTTATACACACTACTTAACTCCAAACATCCGCAGTAACAACCTAATTGATTTCTCAAATGTAAATGCAACACCGAGTCTCATTATACAAGCATGCGATACAATTGATAACTCTTTAAGTAGTTAGAATTTGCATTTGAAAATCGACGCATCCGTTTCCATGTACCACTAGTACCACATTGTGAAAGTCTGTTAGATCCACCACTAGAACACATCATACCTACTGAGAAGATTGTACCCAAATAGCCCATACATTTCTATCCATTGAATAACTGCAATACACTACCAAGTCTATTGGGTCTCTCATCCAAAGCGATATCCATTTCTTCATATATCAAATCGAAAGTAGAAATAACACACTCCATCACTCTAACCAGGTAAAAATCGGTACCATTATAGTAGTCATTTCATGTTCCTCTTTGACATGCGCTTAATCTATGAAACTACAGTAGAGATTCTAGCCTCAATTAGTATAACATCATTCTCATCATTCCCTAAGTAGCCCATATATGTTATGACAACATTACTAACTGTAGTTTTCAAAGAGACGTTGTTCATTACCTAACATTTCCTTTAATAATTTCACTCTCAATTGTCGAGCCATTCCTGATTCTGCCTATACAACACAAGTATTATTCCCTCTATTGAGGTAACTAACCTAAAAGGATCACACGCTCATGAAGTCCCTCAAACCATTGTCCAACCTCATCATTCAAATATCCTCACAATGCATCATCAAGTCATCACCTTACTCAATCCTTTCAAATTGTTGAACATTCATAATCTAACCACCCATCATTTCCATAAGTTCATCACTTCAACTTTAGTACTAGGTCTAACATTCAAGTCATACACGACACACCAACTACTCACATGAGGAACTACGCACGAGTCATCACTATAACTGAGAGTGAATGGAATGAAGCAATAAGAATCAAATTGGACCAAGGACGCACGATAGCGATTCAAAAAGTGAATGATTTTCCTAAAAGTCATTATAGCCTCTCAAAGATAAGTACAGACGTCTCCGTACCGATCCTCTAGACTTTACTTAGACTCGGCTTGTATACACGTGATACATATGAATTTGGGGATCTAATACCATTTTGTCACAACCCAAAATTGGACGTGATGACACTCATCTTATCCCACCAAGACAAGTTAGCCTAAAACTAAACCATTACAATAAAATGCGAAATTTTTTATAATCAACTCAAAAATACCCCCAAAATCTGGTTGTCACGTGTACAAGCCTAATGTGTTATAACAAAATTGAAAGAAAATACAAGTTTCAAATGACATTGTTTCTAGAATAGAACAAGATCATAATTAAGTATAAAGAAGGTCCGCTGAAATGACAAGCAGCTACCTCACAAACCTCCACAAGAAGCCTCAGACAAGGAGAAGAGAAAATATCACAAGGTCTTGGCTAGTAACCTACAGAAAAATGTAGTAGCAAGGGGTAAGTACCAAACCACACGGTACTCAGCAAGTAAACCTCTAAACACAAGCTAAGGGGATAGAATACGGATACTCCTTACACCCCAACCGAACCTCCACAACTACAACCTGCATAAAACCAGCCCAACCTAACAGTTCACAATTTACAAGCTCATATCTCAACAACAACATTCTAACAATCACATATTCTCAACAACAAGCTCAATATTCATCAATTACAACCTCCACAACTACAACCTGCTTAAAACCAACCCAACCTAACAGTTCATAATCACATAGAACACAGCTCAACAACAACACTCTAACAATTACATATCCTCAACAACAAGCTCAATATTCATCAATCAAAGTTTCACAGAAAGGCACTCACAAGATCAGCAAAACACAATATCAAGTTCACTAATGATAAATATGAGCAATGCAATGGAATGCAATGTCAAGTATAGTGATGCATGTCTGACCTAGTGATAGACACCCGTTATCTCTCAGTTCAGGATCCATGGGGGACATATCTGTCCATGCATCCGGCGCGGCGCGCGACACATCCCTCGATAATAGTATTCATCACGGCGCGCGATACGTCCCTCAATATATAGAATCCGTCGCGGCGCGTGACACGTCCCTCGAAATGGTACATCCTCTTTAATTTCTTATTATTTCTCAGTTCACATAACATTTGTCACAATCATGTATCAAAACAATGCAAATGACATGTTCACATAATGAGGAGATGGTCATTTTCATAACAATGCACAATTCACAACAACACAATGATTCAACAAATCTTTCAAACCAATCTCAATACATCACACACCAACAATTAATCACATTGTCTTTTATTACCCTTTTTTCATCATTAGAATTAATCAGTATGGACAAGTCAACCCATCACCAAGTCTCATTACCCCCAAACACATATTACAAGGAAATACACGAATTTCATACACTTTACAAGGGTTTAGAAATCCACTTGCCTCAGTTAATCAACAATTCACTCCAGGACTCGAGCCTTCCCTTTCGTTGAACTTCCCAACTCAAAGCAATCTATTCAAATTAATGACCACAATAAGATTTCAAAACTAACAACACTCACATTACTATGCATTTAGCCTTGAACCAAAAATTCACCCAATTATATTATCAAGTTCATAAATCTTGATGTCAATTAACATTTCAACTATCATATTTTCCAAGTTTCAAGTCTAGGGTTAAGTCATAATTTCTCCAAACACTACAACCCTAATAACTTTCTTATAATATAGTACACCCGATATTTAATTACATATCTTAGTATATCAAACTTGGATCTTAATATGGAAACTATAAGAAAAAATCAAAAATCAATTACATAGAAATGCCAGAACACTCGAATTAAGCCAAAACCGTTTGTACGCATAATCTGCCTTGAATTCATTTATTACCATATTATATTCTTGATGAGGCAATCATTAGTCATCATTGCCTCATTATTGGCCATATAGAATTTCATTTACTTAGTCTCCAACATCAACCATTGATAAGAAAAAGTAGAAAGACAAGACGCAGTACCTGTTGTCGTCATATTCGGCTTCCAGGTTTTCTTTTTCTTTTTTTTTTTCTTTTCTTCTTAAGTTTGTTTAGTCTCAAATTATTTAATACTACTAATTTATTTTCATATATGAGCCAAATAGTATTGGGTTTTAAATAAATTGTGGACTTAGCCCATTAGCCACAGTGGCGGAGCCAAAATTTTCAATAAGGGGGCTCAAAATCTAAAAAAATAGACATACGAAATAGCCGAAGGGGGTTCGACATCTACTAAATATACCTAAAAAATTATTTTAACCATGTATAAATCATATAATTTTCCGCCGAAGGAAGTTCGAATCCCTCTCATAATAGGGTGGCTCCGCCACTGATTAGCCACCAATTAAAATTAATTATTTAAAAATCATCCGTCAACTAAACAATTGTAATTAACAAACAGCTCAAAAAATTCCAAAAAGGATTTTCTGGATCATTACACTACTATCACTCCTTCAGTTTCATTTTACTTTTCTCCAACATCAATAGACTTTCATTTTACTCATCTGTTTTAAAAATTTAAGAGATTTTTTTCTTTTTTTATATTATCGTTAGTATTAAATATATAAATCAAATAATCTATATATATATATATATATATATATATAAATAAAGTAGAAACATAGACAAGGTGATGTGGCACCTCTCTATGGCCTCCATTTTTGAGATTTTTTTTCTTAATTTTTTTCATTAAATATTTTATTTATTAAATAAAAAAAACAATCATATTTACTATTCTAATTTAATTTAATGAGTTACAAAAAACCTCCATCTATTCATATTCTCTACTTAAATAACATGTCTCTTCAACTTATACTTATGGATTATCAAATCTATAAATTACAATCATCCATAGAGATGTTGAATATTCATTTTTCATTTTTCTCATTCTTTCTTTCTATTAGTGTAGTTTTTTGCTCATTCTTTCTTTCTAATAGTGTAGTTTTTTTTCTCTTTTAAAAAAAATAAAAATTATTCTTCATCTTTTCCATAAGAAATCATAAAAAAGACAATGACATGATATGTTCTTCACTTTGATGAAGATCAAAGATATATTCTTCAAAGATTCATTACAAAGAGATGTTCACATTAATTTAGTACAAGATCATCAAAATGAAGAAGAAAGCTTAATTATGTTGAAAGATTCATCAAGAGAGATGATCATATTAGTATAAAGTTTGAATGCTTCTAGTATTTTAAAGATTCATTAATGTATTGTTTTGATTTCAATATTCTAAAATTTTGCCATGCTTGAAAGTATATTATCTATGATACATTTCTTATAGCTATTACATATTGTTGTACTTAAAAATCTCATAGAGAAATGAAGTTGCACCTCTCTTTTGCCAAAGATTCTATTTATCTTTTTTCCACAATTTTTCATTATTTTTATTTACTTATTGTACAAAAAATAAATATATCAATTACTACTCCTCTATTTATTGTTATACTTAAATGTCTGAAAAATTATTTACACTCATTATTATTCTTTGTTACAAAAAATTAAAAGTCTCAATATTTACTACTTTAATATTTCAAGTTATTTATCTATTTTTTTTATTGTTTTTTTTTTTCCTCTTTCACTTTTGTTAAACACAATGGAGTAGTACAAAAAGAGAAGAAGTTGATTTGCTTGCTTTCCTAATAAAACTTAAACATCCAACAAATGTTGAATAGTTTCATCAGGTTTTTTTTTTGTCTTCATTATTTTATTTTTTCCTTCTTTTATTTATTTTAAAATTCTTATCTCCATAACTTATACCTAATTGATTTTTTATTTTAATTAATATTATTAACTCTTTTTCTTTAAATTTTATATTTATAACCCCCAACTATTTAATTTCAAAATTTAAGATACCTTATGATATTAATTTCTTCAATCTTGTCTATGTAAATTCATATTTTTTTCATTAGATTCTTACTCAAGATTATTATTTTTATTCCATATTTGAAATAGTGATATTCTATATTATTGTTATAGTATCAGATTTATACTTTAGTTTGACTCCATGAAAAGGCTCTTGGATATGGATAGAAGGGGTGTCTAATAAAAGCTCAAAAATAATTGCATTGATTATATGATTTTTTATCATCTTTGTTTTTGTGATTAAGGACTTGACAAAATTGTGTTGTTATTTTTCTCTTTTTACTTGCTTTTTCATATGTTCTCTCTCTATATATTTTTTAAAATTTAGTTTCTTATAATTTTTTTAATTTTACTAAATTACATTTTCATTTAGGCTCAAATTAGTTATTTGTAACTTTGTCAGAACACAACTAACTACGCTAGTAGACGTTTAAATTTTATTACTCATAGCTCAAAAAAATGCATATTAAGTATTGAAATACGGAATTATTAGGTATTTCTTATGGTGAAGAACCATTTAAATTTGTTCATTTCTTCTACTTCTAATGAATCCCCATAACAATATAAGATATATACGAAAAATTAGCAATGAGGTTTATTTAGATGATAATGAAAAATAGAGAATAATAATTATTTAGATCATGATGATAAGAGAAAAAACAAGGACAAAGAAGGGATTAAATATCGAAGAAGAAATGAAATAAAAATATTTATCTCTATTTCCTCCTATTTTTAGTTTCATCGTTATTTTTCCGAACTAAAGGAAGATTCATCGGATAGCAAATTTATCATTTGACAAAAATAAGAAAAAAATTCAAGTCCTTAAATATGTTTATCCGAATTTTATGTATTAACATCATAATATATGATTTTTTTCTTAACAAATTAATCTTTTATTTTTGAAAAACATTTGATGATAAAAATGTAATTCACTTAAGCTCTAATTCTACAAAAAAACATTTGTATTGTGATTTTATCATTTTTCTTATTTCTATAATTATTTTTTTTATTTTTTGTATCATAATTATTTTTTAAAATAAATTTACATATATATTTCATAATTGCGCGAAGCGCGGCCAAATTCCCTAGTATTAGTAAAATTTAGAGTGTTAAAACTCATACATCTCTAATTAATTTTTTTTAAAAGAGATGTATTAGGTTAATAGCGACCAACAACAACAACATACCTAGTTAATTAAATCCCACTAAATGAGAGTCTAGGGAGAATAGAGTGTACGTATATTTTATTACTATCTCGTGAAGATATAAATATCGTTTTTGAAAGATCCTCGACCGGTCAATTACAACCAAGTATTACAAAATGAAGGGAGTATGTCTTGTACTCATTACCACTAAGTGGATGTCTAGGAAGAATAAAATGTACGCATATCTTATCACTATCTCGTGAAGATATAAATACGATTTTTGAAAAACTCTCGACCGGTAAATAGCAACCAAGTAGATGAATTGTCACATGACAAAAACGGTTACCAACTTAAAGGCTCAAAGTTGTGTTAAATGTTTATTATCAAAAAGCTACTCAAGAGAAATCATCTTTATTTTGACTCTTCGACTTTTAATCAGTCATTGGAAATGCTATTGGAATCTAATAAAGCTAGTGAAGCAAGGGTTTTTGGAGCCCCAGCTTTTACTTAATTATTGAATTATCTTTTGAGTAGTATTATATGAATTTTTGCTTAGTATTATATTTTTCATGTGTAGGATTAAAACAATGAGCAAAGTTGAAAAGATTTGAAAGCAAAATATATAGGTTGTAAAATTTTGGTTTTATCTTTCTTTTCCATATTTATTTATTTTTATGTTTTTTTTTAGGATAATTTATTGTAATTCTTCCATGTCTATGTGGAGCTAAACTTCTTCAAGGATTATGATAGTTTATGATTGTTATGGTATGAACTTGAATTGACTTGGTTAAGATATAGTTACATGCTACAGCTAGTGTGTTTATTTACTTTTTCTTGAATTTAATCTTGATTACCTTTTTTTCTTGAATTTAATTAATTATTTGATTGCTTGATTACCTTTTTTTCTTGAATTTAATTATTTGATTACCTTTCAAATGTTATATGTGGCTTGTAACTTGGACTCAAAAAAGAAAAAATTTATGCATTATTCCTTACTCTGAGTAACGTTTTTTAATACGTTATTCTAAGACACGTTTTACACCTAAAACATTACTCACTGTAATGTTTATGAAGAGTCCAACAAAGCATATGTGAACCCAGAATATGAAGACATCGGGTGCACCAATATAATCTTACCTAAAATATGAGCTCTGAGCTAAACTTAAAATAAAAATAATGAAAAAGGTCTTTAGCTGGATTCGAAACCCTGTTCTCAAGGTGGTTTCTCTAACTTATACCAACAACACGAGGTCACTCTTATGTTTTTCATGGGTGCACTGTTAACAATATCCTAGTTCTGTTAGTTTCTCAAAATAGATACACATGTATACATATGATATTTTTCAAAGTTAGCAGGTGCACATGCACTCCCCCCTAAAGGTGTGAGTCCGCCTCTGAATCACAGGTCATCAAATCTTGCAAACTTAGAATTGAATTCTGCAAATTTAGTTATAAAACATTATTATTAGTAAAGTTTTACCTTAAAAATGTGACCGCCAATTACGACACTCTATTAAAGTCATATTCCTCTATTTTTCAAACTGACCACATGTGATTATAAAATAAAGAGAAAATGGTCTAAAACCCCTCCAATCTATACCTGAAATCCCAACTACACACTCCAACTTCACGGTTGTCCTATTATCCCCCTAAACATTTTAAAAGTGAAATATATACCCCTTAAATAGTCATACCCAAATTTATGTTAAGTAGTGAGATACACTCGCCTGTCACATAATATAATATTATTTTTTTAGTAAAAATGTTATTATTCTTTATCTTTATTTTATATTTTCTTTTCTCTTTTTCTCTTTATTTTTAATCCCCCTTTTGACTTTTCTTTGACACTTTTTCTCCATTGATATGAAATTCACAAGAACATTACATTCTTCTTTCTTTCTTCTTCCGTATATTCTTTCTTTATTTTTTATTTTTTAGTTTATTTTCTTTTTCATAATTTTAGTGAAGTTTGATAATATCATTGAATCAAAGTTGAGTCAGCCAACCAAAGAATTAGATGATCGGATTGATAAGTTCGGGTGGTCATTTAGTTTTCGAAAAGTGGATGGCATATTGGAGTTGAGATGATAGGAAAATTCAAAGTGGATTTGTGATTTGAAGTATTTCGCTATTTTTAATCTCGTTGCCATGTCACTAGCTACGAAAGGTATGTTTTATTGTTTTAGAAGAAATTAATCTATACGTCTCACTTTTAAATACTTCTTAATCTACTATTACTCAAAATTCAATAACAACACGTACTATGATAGTCGGAGGGTTTTTAGATCTGAAAAAAAAAAGGTAGAAATGGCGACATGGCAGTGGTAAAATTGATGGTGTGAGAATGAAAAATTTAAATTTATGATTAAAAGAAGGGGAGTCAATTTCTTTTGAAAAAAAAGAGAGGAAAAAGATAGCATTAGTGATAGCTAAATAGTGAAGTAAGTTTGTGGAATTTTCCGGTGACTTAAATCCGGAGAAGGGTTAAAGAGGACAAAAAAAGAAAATGAAAAAAATTTAAAAAGAAAAGATAAATAGAAGTAAAAGATAGCATAATTTTTTTAAAAAAAATTAGAAACTTAATAAGAGAAAGGCAAATTATTTTCAAAGTTAAAGGTTTAACAAAACAAAAATTGTCTCTCACTCTCTCAAAGAGAGTGAATATACTTTCTTTGCCACCTCAGCATATAGGGTGGCACTAATTCCATTTTAAAATAGTTCAAGAGGGTAATAGGATACTCGTAACGTATAGGTGTGTAGTTGAGAATCCGACTATAGGTTGGGGAGGCTTTTGGCCATTTTCTCTAAAATAAATCTTGTTGTAAGGAATGTTCTACATATTCCAACAATATTCAACAAAGTTTTCAGAAAACTTCATCAGGTATGAATTAAATAACTCAAGTTAATATATCGTATTATGTTAAGTTCTTACTATAGCTTTACAATTATTTTTCTGATTTATTAATTATAAAAAAAAAATGTCTTATTTTTATCAGTAGGATAAAGATGGCAAACTTTGAACATTATGTGATGGTTGTTTTGTATTGGGGTGATAAAATAATTAGTGATATGAACTGATTCATGTATACTGAATGTGCTAAAACGATTATTAGTATGTCTACCTTAACTAACTATGTTGAATTGGTTGGATTGTTGCATGAGAAAATGGGAACAAATAGTGAAAATATTCAAATGAATATTTCTAGAAAATCTTCAGATTCAATTCAAGATAACAATACAAGGTTCATTGAGTTTAAAATTGAGAATGACCAATCATTGTTATAATTATTTTCATTTCTCAAAAATTTACAGATAAGATTGATATAATTAATATTTTGGAGATATATATAAAGACCGAATCGACAAATCAAAATTATTTTTTAAAAAATGAGTGAACATAAATTATATAAAGTTCAGAAATTATATTTCATGCTTGTCCTTTCAATAACTAATTCTGATTTAATCAACTTTAGATTAAAATTTGCAAATCATTCAATAAAAGGGATAATTTGATAGGCCTTCTTACGCTAAACTTCTTTATTTTAACTCCTTTTTTTATGATAACTAGTATATGTACCCGTACTTGCGCATTGCGTACCCGCGCGTTGCGTGGACATATAATTTTTCTTGTTAAGAATTTATTAATTCAAACTTTTCACATAAAATATTAAATATCATAAGATTAAATGACATGTTAGTATATTTTGTATATGTTTTTTTCTAATTCAGAAGGTTCAAAATATTCTTTACATTTCTAAATTTGTGTAAAATTATAATAGAAAAATGATTTAAAATAGAGTAAAGATAAAATAGTTTAATAATAATACAAAAATATACATAAAATGCAATATTTAAAATTATTATATATATAATCATTGAAATAAATTAATTACAAATAGTGAATCAGTTACTTGTTGTATTATTTTTTACATTATTAATTCAGACTTTTAATTTTCACATACGAAAATAATAATTTATATGTTTATCAATGAATAGATGTCGAGGAACTTATCAATTTTTCTAGTATTCTAATATATTAATTAATGCGTAACTTTCACTATTATAAAGTTTATCACTATTTTTAATACGTATTATTGTAATACTACGTGTAATCTTTACTTATTATTTTTATTCCATAGTTATTTTAGTTTAATAATAGAAAATATAATACTTACAATAATTTCTATTTTTATTAACGAAGAAATCTCGAGCAAATTCAATAATTCTTCTAATTTCCTATTAAGAATACTGATTAAAATTATTTATGATCATTGTTAAAGTTTCTACACAATTGAGATAAAAATTGAATCTGTATACAAATAAAAATATTTTTAAACAAACAAAATAATTATGTGCACTATTAGAGAGTACCTTCCAATGTTATTCTACTATATTATAAAAGAGAGTTTAGGCCTAAGTATAATATATAATATTTAAGATTGGGACTTTTCCCAATCTTGAATATTATATTCTACTATATTATAAAAGAGAGTTTAGGCCTAAGTATAACATATAATATTCAAGATTGTGACTTTTCCCAATCTTGAATATTATATATTATACTTGTGGGACTTTTAAAATTCTATTTTATACCCAAGTATAATAAATAATATTCAAGATTGGGACTTTCTTGAATATTATATATTATATTTATTATATAGTAGAACTTGGGCATAAACTCCATATATATATATCTCACAAATGGAAAAGTCTCAATCAAGGAAGCAACATTTATCATTTACAAATGACTTAAAAAGCTTTAAAATATTTAAAAGCTATATAATAAAATAGGTTGACTCTCAGAAATCTATCAGGCTCACATATATTGGGACAGAAAAAATAACACATATCATTTTAATATTACCAAAAAAGTATTATAAATAATAATAATTAAAAACTTAAAATATCTGAAAGACATTTTAAAAGGGTTAATTTTGTAATTTTATCCATATCACATAAATTAGGACAAAGTGACCAGTAATGTACATTATTTAAAAGTTACATAAAAATATTATAAATCACAATAATTAATAACTTCAAACATTTTAAAAAAAAATATGAAAATTTGGATGACTCTCCAAATTTCATTTGTGTCACATAAATTGAGACAACAAAAATAACATATATTGGGTCCATTTTAATTTATTTGTCTTATTTTTTTTATATTTAAAAATTGCGTAAAAATACTATAAATCATAATAATTGACAACATAAATATGTTTTGAAAAAAATACAAAAAATTCCACTGATTCTTGAAGTGAATCTATTGTAAAAATACTATAAATCATGATAATTGACAACATAAAATATTTCAAAAATGTTGTATGTGGGTAGTCTTATTATGCCTTAAATAGCGTCAAAGAAAGTACATGTTTGTGATAAAAAAACTTATTCCTTTATCCACGCAAACAATCGCTTCAAAAACTCGATTATTAGCCCCAGAATATATCATTTATATTATTGGGCCCGTGCTATACATTATCTAGTAATTATATACAATTATGACAACTAAAATCGTTAGTGAACTGTTAGTTGTTTCACAATTTTGTTAAATGGCCTAATATTTTACACCTTTTCTTTAATAATTCCTAATTACTTAAATGGTAATTTCTAAGTAATCAAATGGCATACTATGTATTTCACTTTTGATAAAAATAATTTTTCGTTTCTTTGAGACCTTGTAATATAAGAAATCTCCTTTGTACCATTTTATTTTTAGAATCTCTATACATTCTATAGGTTTAAAGATTCCAATAGTTAAAGAGAGTTCATTTATTTTAAGTATAATATATCAACATAGTAATTACTTTTCAAGAGTATTTTGTAGAAATATAATTTCACAAAAATAGGTAGTTTCACAAAATATGCTTAACTAATTTGTGAATTTTTTTATCCATTTTGAACGTTTTTTTGTTTGGTTTCAAGTAAAATTATCCTTAATAATTAAATTCAAATTATTAACAAATAATTTGTAAGAGTTAATTTTTTTTATCGCTATTACATTGAAGGCATTGATTATGACCGCTCATGTAAAACTTAATATTGTAAAACCTGAAATTATACGGAAAATCAAAGTTAGTAATCGACAAAAAAGTATGAAATGTTTATTGTTATATGATAATTAAAAAGGATATAATAAATACAAATAAAAGTAATTCAAAAATAAAAAAGGAAAAGAAAGCTCAACAATTACTTTATAAAGATATTTATATTGAATTAGGATTCTATTTATTTTTTCAGATTACTTCCAAAAAAATTTAAAAAAAGCAATAAAAACTTTACGTACTCAAATTATATACTAAAATCACTTGTCGTTTTTTCATTTTCTTATTTTAAATAGTTAGATTAAAAATTTTATTCTCATTATAGGTTTTAGAATACTATGTAGAAAATGCCAACTTTATGAATCTGGTCTTTGATATACTTTATTATGTACTTTTCAATTGATCCATGTGTACTTTCCAATTGTTTGAATCTAACTATATTACTTAAAATAATTGTAATTATTTTATTTTGTGATTATTTATTTTTTATTTAGTTTAGATAAGTACTAATAAAATATAAGGTTATCACCACAATTCTCATTGACTATAAGAATATGTAGTAATGGATGGGTAATGTAGAGTTATGAAACTGTTTTATATGGAGCAGTTTTTTAAAAGTTTATATATATATAAGGTTTTTTAAAACTAATAATAATTAAATTTAGATTAAAATATATAATTATGCATACGCAAAGGTTTTTTTCACGCAATTTTTTTTAAATTAGATTTTTAATATTTAATAAATTCAGTTTTTTTAAAACACATAAATAATAACAATAGGTTTTATGTTTCAAACATATATTTACAATATTTAATTTTATGCAATCAAAATAAAACTACAATGATCTCGCAATAGGATAAATCACTTTTCTGGCTTTTCCATAAAATGACATTAATAGTTTCTTGAATTTAAAATTATTTAACTAAAGCGATTGACAAACGTGTCTTATCCAAATATTTTATTTATCTTTTTGCAGTTACTAATTTAACTATTCAGTAACTTTCAAGTATATAATTTCTAAATAATTAAATATTAAATATATTGTAACCAATAAGAATAAACTCAAATACAATTTTCTAATTTATTTTTTTAAAAAGCCCAAAAATGTTAAAACATAGTTTTCATTTTAAAAAGGAAAAAATAAGACTTTTTTAAAAAGAGCCCAAAAATATTAAAACACGGTTTTCAGTTTAAAAGAAAAAAAACTAAACAATAATCATTTCTAATTTCTAATTTTAAAAAGAGTCCAATACGTAAAATATAAATAGTTATCTTTCTATTTATTAGATTTATGTTAAATTTTTTGAATAATGTATTTATAAAAGAAAATGAAAATAAAAACGATAAAAATATGAAATGTTTTAAAAATTGAAGAACTTAATAAGCAGATTAATTTTGTAATATTTAATTTTTTTAAAATACTGAATAATTACGGAATTATTATTATTATTATTATTATTATTATATTTTTGGAGTCCACTACTGCCCTTTCCATTCACTAATTTAAAATTAATTAACTAATTATATGTTTCTCTATTTTATTATAGATTTGCAATATTTAATTTTTAAAAAATACTGATAAATTACGGAATTATTATTATTATTATTATCTGGATAATTAAGGATAAATAATTTTTTCTGACTTTTTTCGTTAAAATTTTGCTAGTGTAGTTCCTATAAAAATGACATTAATGATTTCTTCAATTTAAAATTCTTTAACTAAAGCGGTTTACAAATGTGCTTTTATTTATCTTTTTGCAGTTACTAATTTTACCACTCAGTAACTTTCAAACATAGAATATTAAGAATAAACTCAAATATCATTTTTCAATTCGTTTTTCTAAAGAGCCCAAAAATATTAAAACACAGTTTTCATTTTAAAAAGAATAAAACTAAACAATAATCATTTCTAAACGTAAAAATAGATAAATAATTATCTGTCTATTTATTAGGTTTTATTTTATTTTTTTGAATAATATATAAGATAAATTATAAAAGAAAATGAAAATTAAAAAGGTATAAATCTTTATTATTAAATAAAAAAAACCAATCATATTTATTAATCTAATTATATCTAACGAGTTACAAAAAACCTCCATCTATTCATATTCTCTACTTAAATAACATGTCTCTTCAACTTATTCTTATGGATTATCAAATCTATAAATTACAATCATCCATGGAGATGTTGAATGTTCATTTTTCCTTTTCTCATTCTTTCTTTCTATTAGTGTAATGTTTTGATTTCAATATTCTAAAATTTTTCCATGCTTGAAAGGTATATTATTTATGGTACATTTCTCATAGCTATTACATATTGTTGTACTTAAAAATCTATATATAATTTAAGCTAGATGTTAGAGAAGTGAAGTTGCACCTCTCTTTGGCCAAAGATTCTATTTATCTTTTTTCCTCAATTTTTTTGATAATTTTTCATATCTTTCTACTTACTTATTATTGTACAAAAAATAAATATATCAATTACTACTCCTCTATTTATTGTTATATTTAAATGTCTGAAAAATTATTTACACTCATTATTATTCTTTGTTAAAAAAAATTAAAAGTCTCAATATTTAACACTTTAATATTTCAAGATATTTGTCTCTTTTGTATTGTATTTTTTTTCCTCTTTCAATTTTGTGAAACACAAAAAGAGAAGAAGTTTATTTGCTTGCTTTCCTAATAAAACTTAAAACACCCAACAAATATTGAATAGTACATGAGTTTTTATTTTTTGTCTTCATTATTTTATTTTCTTCTGCTTTTATTTATTTTAAAATTCTTATCTCCATAACTTATACCTAATTAAACTTTTACTTTAATTAATATTATTAACTATTTTCTTTAAATTTTCATATTCATAACCCCCAACTATTTAATTTCAAAAGTTAAGATACCTTATGATATTAATTTCTTCAATTTTGTCTATATAAATTCATATTTTTTGTTTCATTAGATTCCTACTCAAGATTATTATTTTTATTCCATATTTAAAATAGTGATATTCTATATTATTGTTGTAGTATCAGATTTATACTTTAGTTTGACTCCATGAAAAGGCTCTTGGATATGGATAGAAGGGGTGCCTGATAATTGATAAAAGCTAAAAAATAATTGCGTGGATTATCTGATTTTTTATCATCTTTATTTTTGTGATTAAGGACTTGACTCATGGCTCAAAAAAATGCATATTAAGTATTGAAATATGCAATTCTTAGGTATTTCTTATGGTGAAGAACCATTTAAATTTGTCCATTTCTTCTACTTCTAATATAGGATATATACGAAAAATTAGCAATAGAGGTTTATTTAGATGATAATAAAGAATAGAGAAAAATAATTATTTAGACAATTATGAATAAGAGAAAAAATAAGGACAAAGAAAGGATCAAATATCAAAGAAGAAATGAAATAGAAATATTTATCTCTTTTTCCTCCTATTTTTAGTTTCATCATTTATTTTTTTCGAATTAAAGGAAGATTCATTGGATAGTAAATTTATCATTTGACAAAAATAACAAAAAATATCAAGTCCTTAAATATGTTTATCCGAATTTTATGTGTTAACATCATAATATATGATTTTTTTTCTCAATAACTTAGTCTTTTAATTTTGAAAAATATTTGATAATAAAAATGTAATTCACTCAAGCTCTAATTCTACAAAACTATTCGCATTGTGATTTTATCATATTTCTTATTTCTATAATTGATTTTTTATTTCTTGTATCATATTTATTTTTTAAAATAAATTTACATATATATTTCTTAACTGCGCGAAGCGCGGCCAAATTCCCTAGTGTTTTAATAAATGAAGAACTTAATAAGCAGCTTGCGTGATAAAGACATTTTTAGATTAATTGTTAGTTACCTATATTTTTGGAATCCAATACTCTGCCCTTTTTATTACCTAATTTAAAATTAATTAACTAATCATATGTGTCTATTTTATTATATTTTTACAAAATACACGTAGGCATAGTTTCTTCAATTTAAAATTATTTAACTGTAGCGGTTGACAAACAAGTTAAATTTTTTGAATAATGTATTTATAAAATAAAATGAAAATAAAAACAACAAATATAAAATGTTTTAAAAATTGAAGAACTTAATAAGCAATTTAATTTTTTAATATTTAGTTTTTTAAAAATATTGAATAATAATATTAATAATAATAACTGGATATTTAAGGATAAATATATTTTTGGAGTCCATTATGCCCTTTCCATTCACTAATTTAAAATTAATTAACTAGTTTCTACCAAAATAGTTTGATCAGATGTGTTAAACAAACGTGATATTGATTTATACAGATCTCAATATAAATTTTTGCATATCGGCATGGTGCAAATTGCTTTTAAACCATTAACTCTTAAAGGGTTACCCGAGACTTTCTTAGCAGCTTTAAGAGATGCTTCTTGATAAGAAGTTTTCAGAATTCGGTGCAAAACCTATAAGTATTGCTGAAGATTTCGCAGATGAGATGGAAACCACTTTAGACTTTAAAGGACAAGTGGAAATGGAAGTCAATAAACTTCGTGGGTATCCTAAAAGGAATAGTGGTTATGCTAGAAAACCTAGTATGCAGACTTACTACTATCCTAGGCCCACCCCGCAGGATGTTCTTATAGAAGAACGAGATTGGAATCAGACTAACACTTCCTACAGTGGTAGTGAAATCTATGAATGGAATCTTGATGGTTTAACAGACAGGCAGTTAACTATCTTGGTTCATAGAATGCTCATGTATGCTACTATCTGCAAAAGTGTTAATAACACAGATAGGACTATTTGCAAGATGATCATTGCAGGTTTTACTGGTCAGCTAAGAGGCTGGTGGGATAATTATATGACTATAGAAGCTAAAGCAGCAGTTATAAATGCTAAAGCTGCCTCTGAAGGAGTTGATAACCTAGGATTTGCCCTAGTAAAAAATAGAGAAGACGCTGTTTATACTTTAGTCTTAACCATTCTAGAACATTTTAGTGGTAGATTTACCAACCAGTATGAAACCGTCAGAACTCTACTCAATGGTTTACGATGTAGACACTTGGGTGAATTTAGATGGTATAAAGATACATATCTAAGTCGGGTAATGGAACTTCCCGAAAATGGATTAGAATATTGGAAAACTAAATTCATAGACGGCTTGCCACCCTTATTCGCTGAAAGAGTTAAGAAAACTCTGAGAGATCCTCAAGGGATTATTCCTTATGGGCATTACACTTATGGAAAGCTTATTGGAGCTTGTACTCAAGAAGGCATAAATTTGTGCAATGAGTTAAAACTCTCTAGACAGCTTAAAATGGATAAGCTGAGAGAAAAATCTCAATTAGGAGATTTTTGTACACAGTTTGGTTTACCAGATGCTAATAAAGGCACCAAGCACGAGACTTCTAAGTCTGAACACCATAGATCTCATCGAAAGAGAAGGAGATCTAGGAGAAGATCTAGAGAAGAAAGAGAAGATCGTAAGGCTCATCGTAAATCTCATAGATTTACAAAGAATAGGTCAAAAAGAGATCTTGATAAAATCAAATGCTACAAGTGCGGAAAATTTGGACATATAGCTCCAAATTGTAAACTAGAAAAGCTTAAAGCTTTGGAGTTGGATGAAGATATTCAAGAAAAAGTTTATAGTTTTCTTTATACTTCTGGTTCCGAGTCAGACTACGAGGAGTCTGAAGCAAGTTATTATACAGAAGATGATCAACCCGAGTCTTCCAATAAAGATCAACAAGACTCAAATGATTCATGTAAGTGTCATGGTGATATCTGCAATTGCGAACATGGCGAGTTCTACAAACTTCAATCTCAGTTTGAAGATATGAACCTGCTCACCATCACCGCAGACAATGTTATAGAACTTCTTAAAGAAGTCACTGATAACACCCTTCGTGAAAAAATCATTCAGTTAGCTGCTAGTAAAACTAGTTCTTCTGCTCATAGCATTTCTGATGATAAAAGGGTTAAAGATGATTTTGTTTATTCTGCTCCTTATTCTCTGTCTGAAGTGCATAATAGACTTTCATCTAAACAAACTATGGTAGTTCGTGATTCTTACTTTGATGATTTAAAAGGAGAAATTGAACATTTGAAAGAAGAGATTAAATTTCTTAAACAAAACCATATTATTTGTGATCACCGTCTTACTCAAATTGAGTCTGCTAATAGCAAAGGAAAAACAAAAATTGATGATTTTCCAGTTGAAGAAAATACTCTTGTTAAACCTGTAACTATTGACCCTAAACAAAATATGTTTTTAGGAATGAAGCAAGTGGTTACAGCTCATAAATGGTATGTTAAATGTACTATTTTAATTGATAATTCTTTTTCTATATCTAATATTGCCATGATTGATAGTGGAGCTGATGTGAGTTGCATTCAAGAAGGACTAGTTCCTACTAAATATTTTGAGAAAACTACTCATATGGTGAAATCTGCATCTGGACATGCTTTAGATATAAAGTATAAGTTATCCAATACTCGTATTTGCCAAAATAAAGTTTGTATTCCTCACTTCTTTTTCTTGGTAAAAAATCAGTTATACCCTCCTATCATTTTAGGAACCCCGTTCATAAATGCTATTTATCCTTTTACTAATATAAATGCTAAAGGTTTTTCAGCAACTTATAAAGATCGTGATATTAGTTATACTTTTATCACTGAACCTGTTTCTCGTGATATTAATGCTTTAATTGAAATGAAACAAAAGCATATTAATTATTTGCAGCTTGAAATTTTTAGTATGAATATATTCGATACTTTGAAAGCTACTAAAGTACAGGAGAAGATTAAAATAATCTCTGAACAGATGGCCATTGATATTTGTGCTGAACATCCTAGTGCTTTTTGGAATCGAAAAAAGCACATTGTGACTCTTCCATATGAAGATGATTTCTCTGAGGAAAATATTCCTACGAAATCCCGTCCTTGCCAAATGAATTCCGAACTGGTTGAATTCTGCAAAAAGGAGATTGATAATCTGTTACAAAAAGGTCTTATAAAACCTTCTAAATCACCTTGGTCTTGTACTGCTTTTTATGTTAATAATGCAGCAGAGAAAGAACGTGGTGTCCCCAGGTTAGTTATAAATTACAAGCCTTTAAACAAATATTTAAAATGGATTAGGTATCCTATTCCAAATAAAAGAGATTTACTTTCAAGATTATATGATGCCAATATATTTTCAAAATTTGATTTAAAATCGGGATATTGGCAGATCCAAATATTTAAAGAGCATTCTTATAAAACTGCTTTTAATGTCCCATTTGGACAATACGAATGGAATGTTATGCCATTCGATTTAAAAAATGCCCCTTCCGAATTTCAAAAAATTATGAATGATATTTTTAATCCTTATTTGGATTTCATTATAGTCTATATTGATGATATCTTAGTTTATTCAAAGACTCTTGAAATGCATATTAAGCATTTAGATATTTTCAAGAAAATAGTTATTCAAAATGGTTTGGTTATATCTAAACCAAAAATGAGTCTTTTTCAAACAGAAGTAAGATTTTTAGGTCATCTTATTTGCCAGGGAAAGATTACGCCTATTCAGCGATCTATTGAATTCGCATCCAAGTTTCTTGATATAATTACTGATAGAACCCAGCTACAACGGTTTTTGGGAAGTTTGAATTATATTTCTCCCTTCTACAAGAACTTGTCTCGCGATCTAGCTCCGTTATACGACAGGCTGAAAAAGGAGCATAAAAAACCTTGGACTGATAGTCTCACGAATCTTGTCAAAACTATCAAAGAGAGAGTTAAGTCTTTACCCTGCTTAACCCTCGCCAATCCCGCTTGGCCTAAAATAGTTGAGACAGATGCGTCTAACATGGGTTATGGTGGAATTCTAAAACAAATTAACCCTCATGATAAGCACGAATACCTTATTAGGTTTCATTCAGGTAAATGGAGCGATGCTCAACGAAAATATGCAACGGTAGCTCATGAAATGTTAACTATCGTTAAATGTGTTTTGAAATTTCAGGATGATCTATACAACCAGAAGTTTTTGATAAAAACAGACGCTCAATCAGTCAAATATATGTTTGATAAAGACTTTAAACATGATGCGTCTAAGTTAATGTTTGCAAGGTGGCAAGCACAATTGGCACCTTTTGATTTTGAAATTCTATATAAGAAAGGTTGTGATAACTCCCTCCCAGACTTCTTATCAAGAGAATACCTTCAAAATGAGTGAATATGATAGCTTTTCAGAAAGAGATAATGATGTTCCCATCTCTACGTTTTTTACTAATGAAAGGTTGATTACTATTCTAAAGGTTCTTCCTGGTAATCAAGATATAAAAGAAATTATTTGCTAGAAAATCATAGATGGAATGTTGATAGACCTATTCCAATCGTTAGAAGAAGCAAACAATTATTATGACGCGTATTGGGTCTAAAACTCGTTGTTTCATTTGCAGAATGGAACACCCTTGGATGACTAAGGGTAGAGGCAGAGGCAGAGGAAGATCATCCTCAGTAGTCTCATCAAGATCGTCATACGGATCTTCTTCATCATCAAGCACCCCCATTATACAGAGAGGTGGAATGAGTTTAGTTAAACTAAACTCGAAAACACAGGAGAAAGCCTCTTCATCTTCATCGATACATCTGGAAGATATTCCAGAAAATAATCCATTATATGCTCAATTACAAGAGTTTATAACTCAAAAGCAAAGTAATACTTTTGCTGCAATAGCCAGAGAAGATACAAGTGATGATATGAAAACCTACGAAAAGGTAGAGAAAAGAGAAATGATATTTCTCTTAGAAAATGCTGACATACAAAGAAGAGAAGAACCTTGGAAGATATTCCAGAGGTACTTACTCAACGGGCTATACTTTCCGGGCGAGTCATACAAAACTCGGAAGTATTATGAAACTTTACTGATAAGCACGGGTGTTGAATTCCAACACTTTTCAGGATACAATACAGGTGAGAACGTTTATAACTTCTCTAAAATAATTGTTAAACAGATTATCCACATTGAAGATTGGGGTATTTCCTCAATGACTGAAAGACAGATTAGTCTTAATAATGTTAAAATGAATTTTACATACTGGGATTATATCCAAGCTTTCGATAAAGTCCTCTGTTATAACAATGAGAGACATAAACACACCTGGTTTATAAAGGTATGTGCAAAGATATTTGCCAATCCTATGCCTAATTGGTTTTTAAATTGGTGGTCATACCACGGGCCAACAATTAAGATATTGCCAGCACCATTTCTAAATTTATATAAAGAATGGGTGAAGATTTCCCCAGATCTTAACAAGTTATATCAGCAAGATCATATTCCTTATTTACAACAGATCGAACAGATTTGTTTCTTTATAGAATTTTCTATTCCATGGATCCACAAGTGGATTCCAGAGGTGGATTTCACTGAAGAACAAATCCCCGGTTTATATCGCACCTATTATAATAACTTTTGGGACAAATTAATGAAAAAAGATCCTCAAACAAAGGCCATATATGGACAAGAACTGCTAGATTAGATTGCAGCAACGGTTAAAGAATATAAATCAATTCCTAATAAAGGAATTATGACCAATGACTCAACTTCAGTGAAGCATATAGCCCGAAGGATCTCCAATCACGATGAAGAGGAGCAAAATCGAATGATTTTGGACTACTTAGAAGAGGTAAAAAGATCTCTTCTTTCAAATTTAAATCATTATGCAAAGTCAGATTCGTCAATGCATAGTGAGGCCAGTGAAGATATTATGCAAGAAGCTCAGCAAATGGAGGATGAAGAACCAGCAGATACACTGAAAAGGGCTGAGGAACTTTTGGCAAAGTTGAAAGACAAAGCCTAGTGGACAAAGCAAGATAAGCACTACCAATAGTGGATGTACTGTTTAAACAGTGGATGTACAGTTTAAGGCCCCAAATAAGGGACCCTTTTTACTATTCCTAGATGCCTTTTCTTATCTATAAATAAGGGCTTTTATTTTGTAAAGAGGCAGGTTTTAGAAACCAACTCTTCTCTCTACTTTCTTTCCCTCTCTCTCTTGTAAAAGTTTGAAGTATTGTGAGTGTGCCGGACTTTGGCCGGAAAATAAAAGTGTGCTGTTTGTTCCTAAGGTAATTCTTCGTCTTCTAATTCTCTTTAATACTCTTCTACTTATGCAAGCCGTGACTATGTCCGGCTAAAGACTTATATCTATGCCGGATAACTAACTTCGCTTTTATATCTACCATGAAAGATCTAGACTTTATCTAAATATGCATAAATTCATATATAATTTTTGACTTGGTTCCGAGATGGTGGTACAGTCAGATTCAATACAACAAGTTAATGGCTCTGTCTTAGTGACTCCGTCTAGCCAGCCGTGGTCTTAGCCCGCAAAATGAGTTAAAAGGGCGTGTCATACCCGGTTAGAACTGCTAGACACATGGGCTCATTGACAATACGTATTTGAATCTGGACAGACCCCTTGCTTGGGTAAAAGGATTAGATCCTTCCATACAGTCATTTAATTATCTAAGAATTTGTATGTATTTCGATTCGAAATTATTCGGTTTCGGATGTTAACAAGCTAGATTGAAGATGACCGCGCGGACTACCGCCCGTCTTCTGAGATCCTGTTAAGTTTATTATTGTTGTTGTTGTTGTTGTTGTTGTTGTTGTTGTTGTTGTTGTTGTTGTTGTTATTAGGATAAAGGTTCCTAGAATATTATCATCCTAATGCTTTCTGGAACAGGAA